>NW_012299149.1:0-3824 GCF_000151885.1 Dipodomys ordii | reverse complement strand
GCTGTGTCCACTGTGTCCCGCTCTGTCCCGCTGTGCCCCCACTGTGTCCCCTTGTGTCCACAGATTTGTACCACACTGTGTAACGCTGTATCCCCACTGTATCGACGCTGGGTCCCGCTGGGTCCCGCTGTGTCCTCGCTGTGTTCCCTGCTGTGTCCTGCTGTGTCCCCCGGTGTGTCCCCCGCTGTTTTCCTGTCTGTGTCCCCCGCTGTTTCCCGCTGTGTCTTCGCTGGGCCCCCCGCTGTTTCCCGCTGGGTCCCCCGCTGTGTCCCGCTGTATCCCGATGTGTCCCCTGCTCTGTACCCTGCTTTGTCCCGCTGTGTCTTCGCTGTGTCCCGCTCTGTCTCCCCCTTTTCCCCGCTGTGTCCCGCTCTGTCCCGTGGTGTCCCGCTGTGTCCCCCGCTGTGTCCCCCGCTGAGTCCCCGCTGTGTCCCCGCTGTGTCCCGCTGTGTACTGCTGTGTCCCCCGCTGAGTACCGCTGTGTCCCCGCTGTGTCCCCGCTGTGTCCCAATGTGTCCCCGGCTGTGTCCCGCTGTGTCTACTGCTGTGTTCCTGCTCTGTCCCGCTGTGTCCCGCTGTGTCCCCCTGTGTCCTCACTGTGTCCCACGCTGTGTTCCGCTGAGTCCTTGCTGTGTCCTCCGATGTGCCCCGTTGTGTCCCCAACTCTGTACCCCGCTGTGGCCCACTCTGTCCCGGCTGTATCGACCCTGTGTCCCGCTGGGTTCTGCTGTGTCCGCGCTGTGTCCACCGCTGTATCCCGCTCTGTCCCCCGCTGTGTCTCACGCTTTGTCCCGCTGTGTCCACCGCTGTGTCCCGCTGTGTCCCCCGCTCTGTCTCGCTGTGTCCACCGCTGTGTCCGGCTGTGTCCCCCGCTGTGTCCCGCTGTGTCCTCGCTGTGTCCCCCGCTGTCTCCCGCTCTGTCCCCCGCTGTGTCTCACGCTTTGTCCCCACTGTGTCCCACTGTGTTCTCCTGTGTCCCGCTGTGCCCCCACTGTGTCCCGTTGTGTCCACAGCTGTGTAACGCTGTGTCCCGGCTGTATCGACGCTGTGTCCCTCTGGGTCCCACTGTGTCCTCGCTGTGTTCCCCGCTGTGTCTCGCAGTGTCCCCCGCTTTGTCCCCCGCTGTGTCCTCGCTGTGTCCCCTGCTGTGTCCCGCTGTGTCCTCGCTGTGTCCCCCGCTGTGTCCCGCTGTGTCCCCGCAGGTTCACCGCTGTTTCCCGCTGTGTCCCGTGGTGTCCCGCTTTGTCCCCCGCTGTGACCCTGCTGAGTCCCCGCTGTGTCCCCGCTGTGTCGCGCTCTGTCCTCCCTGTGTCCCCCGCTGTGTCCCGCTGTGTCCCCTGCTGTTTCCCGCTGTGTCTACTGCTGTGTTCCTGCTGTGTCCAGCTGTGTCCCGCTGTGTTCCCCTGTGTCCTCACTGTGTCCCACGCTGTGTTCCGCTGAGTCCTTGCTGTGTCCCCGGATGTGGCCCGTTGTGTCCCCAGCTGTGTACCCCGCTGTGGCCCACTCTGTCCCCGCTGTATCGACGCTGTGTCCCGCTGGGTCCCGCTGTGTCCTCGCTGTGTCCACCGCTGTGTCCCGCTGTGTCCACCGCTGTGTCCCGCTGTGTCCCCGCTCTATCCCGCTGTGTCCACCGCTGTGTCCCGCTCTTTCCCCCGCTGTGTCCCGCTGTGTCCCCCGCTCTGTCCCCCTGTGTCCACCGCTGTGTCCCGCTGTTTTCCCCGCTGTGTCCCGCTGTGTCCTCGCTGTGTCCCCCGCTGTCTCACTCTCTGTCCCCCACTGTGTCTCACGCTTTGCCCCGCTGTGTCCCGCTGTGTCCCGCTCTGTCCCTGCTGTGTCCCGCTGTGCCCTGCTGTGTCCTAGCTGTGTCCCAGCTGTCTCGAGCTCTGTCCCTCGCTGTGTCTCACGATTTGTCCTTGCTTTGTCCCACTGTGTCCCGCTGTGTCCTGCTGTGCCCACACTGTGTCCCCTTGTGTCCACAGATGTGTACCACACTGTGTAACGCTGTATCCCCGCTGTATCTACGCTGTGTCCTGCTGGGTCCCGCTGTGTCCTCGCTGTGTTCCCTGCTGTGTTCCGCTGTGTCCCCCGGTGTGTCCCCCACTGTGTCCTCGCTGTGTCCCCCGCTGTGTCCCGCTGTGTCCCCCGCTGTGTCCCGCTGTGTCCTGCTGTGTCCCCTGCTGTGTACCCTGCTTTGTCCCACTGTGTCCTCGCTGTGTCCTGCTCTGTCTCCTCCTTGTCCCCGCTGTGTTCCGCTGTGTCCCGTGGTGTCCCGCTTTGTCCCCCGCTGTGTCCCCCGCTGAGTCCCCGCTGTGTCCCCGCTGTGTCCCGCTCTGTCCTCCCTGTGTCCCCGGCTGTGTCCCGCTGTGTCCCCTGCTGTGTCCTGCTGTGTCTACTGCTTTGTTCCTGCTGTGTCCCGCTGTGGCCCACTCTGTCCCCGCTGTATCGACGCTGTGTCCCGCTGGGTCCCGCTGGGTCCTCGCTGTGTCCACCGCTGTGTACCGCTCTGTCCACGCTGTGTCCCGCTGTGTCCCCCGCTCTGTCCCCCTTTGTCTACCGCTGTGTCCCGCTGTTTCCCCCGCTGTGTCCCACTGTGTCCTCGCTGTGTCCCCCTCTGTCTCCCGCTCTGTCCCACGCTGTGTCTCACCCTTTGTCCCCGATGTGTCCCACTGTGTTCCGCTGTGTCCCGTTGTGACCCCACTGTGTCCCGTTGTGTCCACAGCTGTGTACCACGCTGTGTAAAGCTGTGTCCCCGCTGTATCGACGCTGTGTCCCGCTGTGTCCCGCAGTGTCCCCCGCTGTGTCCCCCACTGTGTCCTCGCTGTGTTCCCCACTGTGTCTCGCAGTGTCCCCCGCTGTGTCCCCCGTTGTTTCCTCGCTGTGTCCCCCACTGTGTCCCGCTGTGTCCTCGCTGGGTCCTCCGCTGTGTCCCGCTGTGTCCCCCGCTGTGTCCCGCTGTGTCCCGCTCTGTCCCTGCTGTGTCCCGCTGTGTACTGCTGTGTCCTCGCTTTGTCCCCCGCTGTCTCCCGCTCTGTCCCCCGCTGTGTCTCACGATTTGTCCTCGCTGTGTCCCACTGTGTCCCGCTCTGTCCCGCTGTGCCCCCACTGTGTCCCCTTGTGTCCACAGATTTGTACCACACTGTGTAACGCTGTATCCCCGCTGTATCGACGCTGGGTCCCGCTGGGTCCTGCTGTGTCCTCGCTGTGTTCCCTGCTGTGTCCCGCTGTGTCCTGCTGTGTCCTCGCTGTGTCCCCCGCTGTCTCCCGCTCTGTCCCCCGCTTCGTCTCATGATTTGTCCTCGCTGTGTCCCACTGTGTCCCGCTGTGTCCCGCTGTGCCCCCAATGTGTCCCGTTGTGTCCACAGATGTGTACCACGCTGTGTAAGGCTGTATCCCAGCTGTATCGACACTGTGTCCCACTGGGTCGCGCTGGGTCCTCACTGGGTCGACCGCTGTGTCCCGCTGTTTCCACCGCTGTGTCCCGCTGTGTCCTCCGCTTCTCCCCCTGTGTCCACCGCTATGTCCCGCTGTTTCCCCCGCTGTGTCCCGCTGTGTCCTCGCTGTGTCCCCCGCTGTCTCCCGCTCTGTCCCCCGCTGTGTCTCACGCTTTGTCCCCGCTGTGTCCCACTGTGTTCCGCTGTGTCCCGCTGTGCCCCCACTGTGTCCCGTTGTGTCCACAGCTGTGTACCATGCTGTGTAACGCTGTATCCCCGCTGTATCGACGCTGTGTCCCGCTGTGTCCCTCAGTGTCCCCCACTATGTCCCCCGCTGTGTCCTCGCTGTGTTCCCCGCTGTGTCCCCCTGTTCCTCGCTTGAGAACTACTACC
>NW_012299148.1:0-3825 GCF_000151885.1 Dipodomys ordii | reverse complement strand
CGCTGTATCGACGCTGTGTCCCGCTGGGTCCCACTGTGTCCTCGCTGTGTTCCCCGCTGTGTCCAGCTGTTTCCCCCTCTGTGTCCCCCTCTGTTTCCTGCTGTGTCCCCCGCCGTGTCCCGCTGTGTCCCGCTGTGTCCCGCTTTGTCCCCCACTGTGTCCCGCTGTGACCCCGCTGTGTCCCGCTGTGTCCCCGCTGTATCGACGCTGTGTCCCGCTGGGTCCTGCTGTGTCCTCTCTGTGTTTCCCACTGTGTCCCGCTGTGTCCCCCGCTGTGTCCCTCGCTGTGTCCCCCGCTGTGTCCCGCTGTGTCCCCACTGTGTCCTTGCTGTGTCCGCTCTGGGTCCCGCTGGATCCCGCAGTGTCCCCCGCTGTGTCCCGCTGTGTCACCGCTGTGTCCCGCTCTGTCCCCGCTCTATCGACGCTGTGTCCCGCTGTGTCGCGCTGTGTCCCACGCTGGGTCCCGCTTTGTCACCGCTGTGTCCCGCTGTGACCTCGCTTTGTCCCCCGCTGTGTCCCGCTTTTTCACCGCTGTGTCCCGCTGTGTCCTCGCTGTGTCCCCCGCTGTGTCCCGCTTTGTCTCCGCTGTGTCCCGCTGTGTCCCCCGCTGTGTCCAGCTGTGTCCTCTGCTGTGTCCCCACTGTGTCACGCTGTGTTTCGCTGTGTCCAGCTGTGTCCTCGCTCTGTCTCCCTCAGAGTCCAGCTGTGTCACGCTCTGTCCCTTCTGTGTCCCTCTGTGTCCAGCTCTGTCCCCGCTGTGTGTCCTCTGTGTCCCGCTGTGTACCCTTCTGTGTCCAGCTGTGTCCCCTCTGTGTCCCGCTGTGTCCCTTCTCTGTCCCCTGCTGTCCACCGCTGTGTCCCCTGCTGTGTCCCGCAGTGTCCCCGCTGTGTCCCGCTGTGTCCTACTGTGTTCCGTGGTGTCCCGCTTTTTTCCCTCTATGTCCCCTGCTGAGTCCCCTCTGTGTCCCCGCTGTGTCCAGCTGTGTACTCGCTGTGTCCTCCGCTGTCTCCTGCTTTGTCCCACGCTGTGTCCTACTGTGTCCCAATGTGTTGCTGCAGTGTCCCCCGCTGTGTCCCGCTGTGTCCCGCTGTGTCTCCAGGTGTGTCCTCTTGGGTCCAGCTGTGTCCCCGCTGTGTCTCTGCTGTGTCCCTCTGTGTCCCCCGCTGTGTCCCCGCTGTGTCCCCTGTGTCCCCCGCTGTGTCCCACTGTGTCCCCCGCTGTGTCCCGCTGTGTGCACTGCTGTGACCCCGTTGTGCCTTGCTGTGTCCCGCTGTGTCCCCCACTGTCCCCCGCTGTGTCCTTGCTGTGTCCCTCTGTGTCCCGCTGTGTCCCCCAGTGTCCCCAGCTGTGTCCCGCTGTGTCACCGCTGTGTCCCGCTGTGTCCTCGCTGTGTCCCCCGCTGTGTCCTTCTTTGTCCCTGCTGTGTACCCCGCTGTGTCCCGCTGTGTCCCCCACTGTGTCCCGCTGTGTCCCCTGCTGTGTCCCCACTGTGTCACGCTGTGTTTGGCTGTGTCTGGCTTTGTGCTCGCTCTGTCTCCCTCAGTGTCCACCTGTGTCACGCTCTGTTTCGCTGTGTCCGGCTGTGTGCTCGCTCTGTCTCCCTCAGTGTCCAGCTGTGTCACGCTCTGTCCCTTCTGTGTCCCTCTTTGTCCAGCTCTGTACCCGCTGTGTGTCCGCTGTGTCCCGCTGTGTACCCTTCTGTGTCCAGCTGTGTCCCCTCTGTGTCCTCCTGTGTCCATTCTCTGTCCCCCGCTGTCCACCGCTGTGTCCCCCGGGCTGTGTCCCGCAGTGTCCCCGCTGTGTCCCGCTGTGTCTACTGTGTCCCGTGGTGTCCTGCTTTTTTCCCTCTATGTCCCCTGCTGAGTCCCCTCTTTGTCCCCGCTGTGTCCAGCTGTGTCCTTGCTGTGTCCTCCGCTGTCTCCCGCTTTGTCCCACGCTGTGTCCTACTGTGTCCTGCTGTGTCTGGCTGTGTCCCCCGCTGTGTCCCGCTGTGTCCGGCTGTGTCCCCCGCTGTGTCCTGCTGGGTCCCGCTGTGTCCCCGCTGTGTCCCTGCTGTGTCCGGCTGTGTCCCCCGCTGTGTCCCGCTGGGTCCCGCTGTGTCCCCCGCTGTGTACCGCTGTGTCCCCGCAGGTTCACCACTTTTTCACGCTGTGTCCTGCTGTGTTCCGTGGTGTCCCGCTTTGTCCCCCGCTGTGTCCCGCTGTGTCCACTGCTGGGTCCCCGATGGGTCCCGCTGTGTCTCGCTGTTTCCCGCTGTGTCCTCACATTGTCCCATGCTGTGTTCCGCTGTGTCCTCCTTGTGTCCCCCGCTGTGTCCTGCTGTGTCCCCCGCTGTGCCCCGCAGTATCCCGCTGTGTCCCGCTGTGTCCTCGCTGTTTCAAACTCTGTCCCCCCTGTTTCCCCGCTAGGTCCTGGTGTTTCCCGCTGGGTCCCGCTGGGTCCCCCGCTGGGTCCCGCTGGGTCCCCGCAGTGTCCCCGCTGTGTCCCGCTGTGTCCCACTGTGTCGTGTGGTGTCCCGCTTTGTCCCCCGCTATGTCCACTGCTGAGTCCCCTCTTTGTCCCCGCTGTGTCCCGCTGTGTCCCCCGCTGTGTCCTGCTGTGTCCCGCTGTGTTCTGATGGGTCCCGCAGTATCCCCGCTGTGTCCCCGCTGTGTCCCGCTGTGTCCCCCGCTGTGTCCCGCTGTGTCCTGCTGGGTCCCGCTGGGTCCCCGCTGTGTCCCCGCTGTGTCCCGCTTTGTCCCCCGCTGTGGCCCCCCCTGAATCACCTTTGTGTCCCCGCTGTGTCCCGCTGTGTCCTCGCTGTGTCCGCCTCTGTCTCCCACTCTGTCCACCGCTGTGTCTCACGCTTTGTCCCCGCTGGGTCCCACTGTGTCCCGCTCTGTTCCCCACTGTGTCCCCCGCTGAGTCCTCTATGTGTCGCCGCTGTGTCCCGCTGTGTCCTCGCTGTGTCCCCTGCTATCTCCCGCTTTGTCCCACGCTGTGTCCTGCTGTGTTCCGCTGTGTCCTCGCTCTGTCCCCCGCTGTGTCCTGCTGTGTTCCCGCTGTGTCCCAAGCTGTGTCCTGCTGTGTGCCCCGCTGTGTCCTGCTGGGTCCCGCTGTGTCCCCGCTGTGTCCCCGCTGTGTCCTCGCTGTGTTCCCCGCTGTGTCTCGCTGTGTCCCCCGCTGTGTCCCGCTGTGTCTACTGCTGTGTCCCCACTGTATCCCTCTGTGTCTCGCTGTGTCCCGCTGTTTCCCATGCTGTGTTCTGCTGTGTCCTCGCTGTGTCCCCTGCTGTGTCCCGTTGTGTACCCAGCTGTGTACCCCGCTGTGTCCCGCTGTGTCCCCACTGTATCGACGCTGTGTCCCGCTTGGTCCCGCTGTATCCTCGCTGTGTTCCCCGCAGTGTCCCGCCGTTTACTCCTCTGTGTCCCCCGCTGTGTCCCGCTGTGTCCCGCTGTGTACTGCTGTGTCCCCCGCTGAGTCCCGCTGTGTCCCCGTTGTGTCCCAATGTGTCCTCGCTGTGTCCCGCGCTGGTCCCGCTGTGTCCCCCCTGTGTCCCCCGCTGTGTCCCGCTGTGTCCGGCTGTGTCCCCCGCTGTGTCTCCCGCTGTGTCCCCCGCAGTGTCAGCGCTGTGTCCCGCTGTGTCCTCGCTGTGTCCCGCTGAGTCTCGCTATGCCCCCACTGTGTCCCGATGTGTTCACAGCTGAGTACAACAGAGTGAAACGCTGTGTCCCCGCTGTATCGACGCTGTGTACCGCTGGTTCCCGCTGTGTGCTCGTTGTGTACACCGCTGTGTCTTTCTGTGTCCCCACTGGTGTCCCTATGTGTCCCATGCTTTGTCTACC
>NW_012299147.1:0-3826 GCF_000151885.1 Dipodomys ordii | reverse complement strand
ACAGCGGGAGACACTAAGGGGGGCAGCAGGGGACAGACAGGGGACACAGGGGGACACAGCGGGAACACAGCTGGACACAGCGGGGTACACAGCGGGACACAAGGGGCACACAGTGGGGACACAGCAGGGGACAAAGCGGGACACAGCGGGTCACAGCGGGGGACACAGCGGGACACAGCGGGGGACACAGAGGGGTACACAGCGGGACACAGTCAGGAACACAGCATGGACACAGCAGGACACAGCGGGACACAGCGGTACACAGCGGGACACAGCGGGGGACACAGTGGGACACAGCGGGGACACAGCAGGACACAGCGGGACACAGCGGGGGACACAGCGGTACACAGCTTGGGACACAGCAAGGACAAAGCGGGACACAGCGGGACACAGCGGGGACACAGCAGGGACACAGCAGGGACACAGCAGGGGACACAGCGGGGGACACAGCGGGACACAACGGGGAACACATCGAGGACACAGCGGGACCCAGCAGGACACAGCGTCGATACAGAGGGGACACAGCAGGACACAGCGGGGTACACAGCTGAGGACACAACGGGACACATCGGTGGACACAGCGAGGACACAGCGGGACACAGCGGGGACACTGCGGGAACATAGCGGGACACAGCGGGTACAGAGCGGGACACAGCGGGGTCACAGAGTGGTACACAGCGGGACACATCGGGAAACAAAGCGAGGTCACAGCGGGGGACAAAGCGGGACAACACGGAACACAGTGTGACACAGCGGGACACAGCGGGACACAGCGGGACACAGCGGGGGACACAGCGGGGAACAGCAGAGGACAGAGAGGGGACACAGCGGTACACAGCGGGTACACAGCTGGACAAAGCGGGGTACACAGAGGGACACAGCAGGCACACAGCGGGGACACAGCAGGACACAACGGGACACAGCGGGGACACAGTGGGACACAGCGGGACAAAGCGGCAGACACAGCGGGACACAGCAGGCACACAGCGGGGACACAGCGGGACACAGCGGGACACAGCGGGGACAGAGCGGGACACAGCCGGACACAGCGGGACACAGCAGGGGACACAGCGGGACACAGTTGGGGACCCAGTGAGGACACAGCGGGACACAGCAGGGGACACAGCGAGGACACAGCGGGGGACACAGCGGGGCACACAGCGCCACACAGCGGGAAACTCAGCGAGGACACAGCGGGACACAGCGTCGATACAGCGGGGACACAGCGTTACACAGCGTGGTACACAGCTGTGGACACAACGGGACACAGTTGGGGCACAGCGGGACACAGCGGGACACAGTGGGACACAGTGGGGATAAAGCGTGAGACACAGCGGGGGACAGAGCGTGAGACAGTGGGGGACACAGCGAGGAAACAGCGGGACACAGCGGTAACACAGTGGGGACTCAGCGGGGGACACAGCGGGGAACAAAGCGGGACACCACGGAACACAGCGGACACAGCGGGAAACAGAGGTGACCCTGTGGGGACACAGCGGGGGACATAGCGGGACACAGCGGGACACAGCGGGGGACACAGCGGGACACAGTGGGGGACACAGCGTGGGACACAGTGAGACACAGCGGGGACAAAGCTGGACACAGCGGGGTACACAGAGGGACACAGTGGGGACACAGCAGTAGACACAGCGGGGGACAGAGCGAGGACACAGCAGCACACAGCGGGGGACACAGCACGGACACAGCGGGACACAGCGGGGGTCATAGCGAGGACAAAGCGGGTCACAGAAGGACAAAGCAGAGACACAGGGGGGACACAGCTGGGGACACAATGGGACACAGCAGGGGACACAGCGGGACACAGCGGGACACAGTGGGACACAGCGTGACACAGCGAAAGGACACAGCAGGGGACACAGTCAGGGACAAAGCGGGACACAGTGGAACAGAGCGGGACACAGTGGGGACTCAGCGGGACACAGCGGGGACCCAGCAGGACAGAGCGGGACACAGCGGGGACAAAGTGAGAACAGAGCGGGACACAGCGTCGACACAGCGGGGACACAGCGGGACACAGCAGGGGAGAGCGAGGACACACAGGGACACAGCAGGACACAGCGGGGACACAGCGGGGACACAGCGGGGGACAGCAAGCACACAGCGGGACACAGCGGGACACAACGGGACACAGCAGGGACAGAGCGGGACACAGCGGGGGACACACCAGGAAACAGCGGGTAATCCAGCGAGGACACAGCGGGACACAGCGGGGGACAGCAAGCACACAGCGGGACACAGCGGGACACAACGGGACACAGCAGGGACAGAGCGGGACACAGCGGGGGACACACCAGGAAACAGCGGGTAATCCAGCGAGGACACAGCGGGACACAGCGGGGGACACAGCGAGGACACAGCAGGGGACACAGCGGGGCACACAGCGGGACACAGCGGGGAACACAGCGAGGACACAGCGGGACACAGCGTCGATACAGCGGGGACACAGCGTTACACAGCGTGGTACACAGCTGTGGACACAACGGGACACAGTTGGGGCACAGCGGGACACAGCGGAACACAGTGGGACACAGCAGGGCAAAGCGTGAGACACAGTGGGGGACAGAGAGTGAGACAGCAGGGGGCCACAGCGAGGACACAGCGGGACACAGCGGGGGAAACAGCGGGACACCGCGGTGGACACAGGGGGACAGAGCGGGGGACACAGCGGGACACAGCGGGGGAAACAGTGGGACACAGCGGTGGACACAGCGGGACAGAGCGGGGACACAGTGGGACACAGCGGTGGACACAGCGGGACACAGCGGTGGACACAGCGAGGACACAGTGGGACCCAGCGGGACACAGCGTCGATACAGCGGGGATAGAGTGGGCCACAGCAGGGTACACAGCGGGGGACACAACGGGGCACATCGGGGGACACAGCAAGGACTCAGCGGAACACAGCGTGGGACACAGTGAGGACACAGGGGGACACAGCGGGACACAGCGGGACACAGCAGGAACACAGCAGTAGACACAGCGGGAAACAGCAGGGGACACAGCGGGACACAGAGGGGGACACAGAGAGGACAGAGCGCGACACAGCGGGGACACAGCGGGGACTCAGCGGGGGACACAGCCGGGGACAAAGCGGGACACCACGGGACACAGCGGGAAACAGCGGTGACCCTGCGGGGACACAGCGGGACACAGCGACAGCAAGGACACAGCGGGACACAGCGGGACACAGCAGGGGACACAGCGAGGACACAGCGGGGGACACTGCGAGACACAGCGGGGAACACAGCGAGGACACAGCGGGACCCAGCGGGACACAGCGTCGATACAGCAGGGACACAGCGTTACACAGCGGGGTACACAGCTGTGGACACAACGGGACACAGTGGGGGCACAGCGGGACACAGCAGAACACAGTGGGACACAGCGGGAACAAAGCGTGAGACACAGCGGGGGACAGAGCGGGAGACAGCGGGGGACACAGCAAGGACACAGCGGGACACAGCGGGGGACACAGCGGGACACAGCGGTGGACACAGCGGGACAGAGCGGGGGACAGAGCGGGACACAGCAGTGGACACAGCGGGACACAGCGGTGGACACAGCGAGGACACAGCAGAACCCAGCGGGACACAGGGTCGATACAGCGGGGACAGAGTGGGCCACAGCGGGGTACACAGTTGGGGACACTACGGGGCACATCGGAGGACACAGCAAGGACTCAGCGGAACACAGCGTGGGACACAGTGAGGACACAGGGGGACACAGCGGGACACAGCGGGACAGAGCAGAACACAGCAGTAGACACAGCGGGACACAGCCGGGGACACATTGGGACACAGCGGGG
>NW_012299146.1:0-3826 GCF_000151885.1 Dipodomys ordii | reverse complement strand
GAAGAAGTAGAAGCAGTAGCAGGTGTAGCAGAAGCAGAAGGAAAAGCAGAAAAACAGGAAGGAGAAGGAGAAACAGAAGGAGAAGGAGAAGGAGAAGCAGAAAGAGAAGCAGGTAAAGCAGAAGAAGAAGAAGCAGGAGAATCAGAAGGAGAAGCAGAAGAAGGAGAAGGGGAAACAGAAGCAGAAGAAGATGCAGAAGGAGAAGCAGGAGAAGCAGAAGAAGCAGAAGCAGAAGGAGAAGCAGGAGAAGCAGAAGAAGCAGAATCTGGAGAAGCATAAGGAGAACCAGAAGGAGAAGCAGAAGCAGAAAGAGAAGCAAAAGCAGAAGGAGAAGCAGAAGGAGAAGCAGAAGAAACAGAAGAAGCAGAATCAGTAGCAGAAGAAGCTGAAGATGCAGAACCAGAAAGAGAAGCAGAAGGAATAGCAGAAGAACGAGAAGGAGAAATAGAAGGAAAAGCAGAAGGAGAAGCAGAAGCAGATGAAACAGAAGAAGGAGAAGAGCAGAAGCAGAAGCAGACGGAGAAGCAGAAGCAAAAGGAGAAGCAGAAGAAGCAGAAGCTGAAGCAGAAGAAGAAGAAACAGAAAAAGCAGAAGAAGCAGAAGAAGAAGCAGCAGGAGAAGCAGAAGAAGAAGAAGGAGAAGGAGAAAGAGAAGGATTAGGAGTAGGAGTAGGAGAAACAGAAGGATAAGCAGAAGCAGAAAGAGAAAGAGAATGAGAAGGAGAAGCAGAAGAAGCAGAAGCAGGAGAAGCAGAAGCAGAAGAAACATAGGAAGGAGAAGAAGCAGAAGGAGAAGCAGAAACAGAAGGAAAAGCAGAAAGAGAAGCAGGAGAAGCAGAAGAAGCAGCAGCAGGAGAAGCAGAAGCAGAAGAACCCGAAGAAGCAGAAGCAGAACCTGAAGCAGAAGGAGTAGCAGGAGAAGCAGAAGAAGCAGAATCTGAGAAGCAGAAGGAGAAGCAGAAGCAGAAAGACAAGCAAAAGCAGAAGGGGAAGCAGAAGGGGAAGCAGAAGAAACAGAAGAAGCAGAGGCAGTAGCAGAAGAAGCAGAAGATGCAGAAGCAGAAGGAGAAGCAGAAGGAAAAGCAGAAGAACGAGAAGGAGAAGGAGTAGGAGAAACAGAAGGAGAAGCAGAAAGAGAAGCAGAAGAAGGAGCAGGAGAAGGAAAAGCAGCAGGAGAAGCAGAAAGAGCAGCAGAAGGAGAAGCAGAAGAAGAAGTAGAAGCAGAAAAAGGAGAAGCAGAAGGAGAAGCATAAAGAGAAACAGAAGGAGAAGCAGGAGAAGCAGAATCAAAAGAAATAGAAGAAGGATAAGAAGCAGAAGCACAAAGAGAAGCAGAAACAGAAGGAGAAGTAGAAATAGAAGCAGAAGAAGCTGAAGAAGCAGAAGCAGAACCTCAAGCTGAAGGAGAAGCAGGAGAAGCAGAAGAAGCAGAATCTGGAGAAGAAGGAGAACCAGAAGGACAAGAACAGAAGGAGAAGCAGGAGAAGCAGAATCAAAAGAAATAGAAGAAGGATAAGAAACAGAAGCAGAAAGACAAGCAAAAGCAGAAGGAGAAGCAGAAAGAGAAGCAGAAGAAACAGAAGAAGCAGAAGCAGAAGCAGTAGCAGAAGAAGCTGAAGATGCAGAAGCAGATAGAGAAGCAGAAGGAAAAGCAGAATAACGACAAGGAGAAACAGAAGGAGAAGAAGAAGGAGAAGCAGAAGGAGAAGCAGGAAAAACAGAAGAAGCAGAAACAGACGGAGAAGCAGAAGAAGGAGAAGCAGAAGCAGAAGAAGAAGCAGAAGGAAAAACACAAGCAGAAGGAGTAGCAGGAGAAGCAGAAGAAGCAGAAGCAGAAGGAGAAGAAGAAGGAGAAGAAGCAGAATCAGAAGAAGCAGAAGGAGAAGTAGAAAGAGAAGCCGACGAAGAGAAGCAGAACGAGAAGCAGGAGAAGCAGAAGAAGCAGAGCGGGAGAAGCAGAAGAAGAAGAAACAGAAGAAATAGAAGGAGCAGAAGCAGAAGGAGGAGCAGAAGCAGAAGGAGAAGCAGAAAGAGAAGCAGGAAAAGCAGAAGAAGCAGAAGCAGGAGAAGCAGAAGCAGAAGAAACAGGAGAAGGACAAGAAGCAGAAGCAGAAGCAGAAGGAGAAGCAGAAAGAGAAGCACTAGAAGCAGAAGACGCAGGAAAAGCAGAAGCAGCAGAAAGAGAAGAAGACGAAGAAGAAGAGAGAAGAGAGAGAGAGAGAGAGAGAGAGAGAGAGAGAGAGAGAGAGATAGAGAGACAGAGAGAGAGACAGAGACAAATCAAAGCCTATTTGTGACAGAGAGAGAGAGAGAGACAGAGAGAGAGAGAGAGAGAGAGAGAGATGGAAAGACCTGGAAAACATTAAGTGAAGTGAGATGGGCCCAGAGAGACAAAGGATGCATGCTTTCCCTTATTTATGGAAGCTTGATTGAGCTTATAAACTTATAAGTAAATAGGTTGGGTGGTATGCAAGTGTATACAAATGTATTAACTGAAATATGGTAAAGTCAGAGGAGATCTCAAAGGGTGTAATTCCTTAGAAAAGAAAAATCAAAGATAAGCAACATAAAGAACCAAGAAGCAGTACTCGATGTGGGTAGGGTGGCTTCAGGGGAAAGGAGTAGATGAATGAAGAGGAGGAGAGGGGGAAATGCAGTAAAAAACTCAATATATCCTACAACATTGAGAAGAGTGAGGGAAGGAATGGGTAAGAGAGGGATGGGTGAGAAATGACGAAAGGAGTAACATTGATCAAGATACACTGAATTCATAAATGGCTTTGTTAAATGACAACTCCTTTGTACAACTACTTAAAGATAATACAACACATGCAAAACAGTTTTAAACAATGTATCTGCTTCTCCCTAGTTCTACATCCCCTCCTAGTTTTTCTTTATATTTATGGATTCGTTAACATATTTATTTGTTTCCTATCTTCAGAATGCACAAAGTTCAGACCCTGGCACACATTAAAGACTCAATATATCACTTGTTCCATGAATAAAACAATGAACGAATGACTTTGTTATCTTATTTATTTCCATGTTCCCAAATAACTCCCAGTTCTGTTATTTATTAAACTTTCAATAGTAGACATTATCTGTTTGATTCCAACTGTGCAAAGTGCAGATTTAGCACTGTTACCCACGGGAGCCCAGTGGACATGTTCTTGCTTGTTATCCTCTGAATCTAATTACATCATTGTTTGGGTTAAATCAATGATTATGACTATGTGGGTGTTTCTCATTGTTGAACTACAGTCCAATGACTACTTTTCCTTTGATGCCCAAATGTTTCGTCTTTGTTTAAATTATCGCGACCTCAAACTGTCATTGACTTTTTCTATCATGAGTGTTTCCCCCAAGAACCCATTATCCATCTACAGGACTTTTCCTTAAAACACTCTCCCGAAAGGCCCCTGCTCAGTGTCTATGCTTTCTCATCCAGCCACACAGGTATTGCTCTGAGATCTTTCTTTCCTCATCACCATACAGCTACTTTCCATTTATCTTCTGGGTTTGCACCCTTGATGCACCCTTGATTTCCTAACTCTGGTCTTCTTTCTTGATTTCTAGGTCAACTTTGTGTGTGTGTGTGTGTGTGTGTGTGTGTGTGTGTGTGTGTGTGTGTGTGTGTTGGTATATACTAACACTGGGGATTGAACTTAAAGCATCAAGCTACTGATTGGCTTTTTTCACTGAAGGTGGGTGTTCTACCACTTGAGCCACACATCCACTTTTGGCTTTTTGCTGGTTAACTGGATATAAGAGTCTACACATAGATTCATCTTCCCAAGCTGGCTGTGAACTGAGATTCTCAGATCTCA
>NW_012299145.1:0-3826 GCF_000151885.1 Dipodomys ordii | reverse complement strand
GACTCAGCGGGGGACACAGCTGGGGACAAAGCAGGACACCATGGGACATATGTGTGACACAGCAGGACACAGCGTGACACAGCAGGGGACACAGGAGGGACACAGCGGGACACAGCGGGACACAGTGGGACACAGCGGGGACAAAGCGTGAGACACAGCGGGGGACAGAGCGGGAGACAGCAGGGGACACAGCGAGGACACAGGGGACACAGCGGGGACACAGCGGGGACTCCGCAGGGTACTCAGCGGGACACAGCGGGCGCACAGCGGGGACACAGGGGACACAGCGGAGGAAACAGCGGGACACAGTGGGGGACAGAGCGACGACACAGCGGGACACAGTGGGGACACAGGGGGACTCAGCAGGGTCACAGTGGGACACAGTGGGACAGAGCATGACACAGCGGGGGCACAGCAGGGACACAGCAGGGACACACCGGGGGACACAGCGGGACACAACGGGACACAACGTGGGACACAGCAGGACACAGCGGGGGACACAGCGGGGGACAGATCTGGACACAACGGGGAACACAACAAGGACCCAGCGGGACCCAGCGGGACACATCGTCGATACAGCGGGGACACAGCATTACACAGCGGGTTACAGAGCTGGGTACACAAAGGGACACAGTGGTGGACACAGCGGGACACAGCGGGCCAGAGTGGGACACAGACGGGACAAAGCGTGAGACACAGCAGGGGACAGAGCGGGAGACAGCGGAGGACACAGCGAGGACACAGCGGGACACAGCAGGGGACACAGTGGTATACAGCAGGGGACACTGCGGGGGACACAGCTGGGCACAGCGGGACACAGCGGCGGACACAGGAGCGACACAGCGGGACACAGCTGGGGACACAGGGGGAAACAGCGGGACACAGCGGGGGACACAGTGAGGACACAGAGGGACACAGCCAGACACAGCGGGACACAGCGGGACACAGCGGGGACACTGCGGGAACATATCGGGACACAGCGGGGTATACAGCGGGACAAAACGGGACACAACTTGGGACACAGCAGGGACACAGCGGGACACAGCGGAGGACACAGCGAGGACACAGCGGGACACAGCGGGGGACACAGCGAGGACACAGCGGGACACAGCGGGGCACAGCATGGGACAAAGCGGGAGACAGCGGAGGACAGAGCGAAGACACAGCGGGACACAGCGGCTACACAGAGGGGACTCAGTGGGGGACACAGTGGGGAATAAAGCGGGACACCATGGGACACAGTGTGACACAGCAGGACACAGCAGGGACAATGTGGGGACCCAGCGGGACAAAGCGGGGGGAACAGCGGGACACAGCGGGACACAGCAGGGAACACAGCTGGGGACAGCGGAGACAGAGAGGGGACACAGCCGGACAGCAGTGACACAACTGGCACAAAGAAGTACACAGCGGGACACAGCGGGCACAAAGCGGGGACACAGCGGGACACAGCTGGACACAGCAGCGACTGAGCGGGACACAGCGGGACACAGCATGGGACACAGCGGGACACAGGGGGGACTCAGCGAGGACACAGCGGTACACAGCGAGGACACAGCGGGACCAAGCGGGACACAGCGTCAATACAGCCGGGACACAGCATTACACAGCGTGTTACACAGCTGTGGACACACGGGACACAGTGGGGGAGACAGCGGGACACAGCGGGACACAGTGGGACAAAGCAAGGACAAATCGTGAGACACAGCAAGGGACAGAGCGGGAGACAGCGGGGGACACAGCGACGACACAGCAGGGCACAGCGGGACACAGCAGGGACAGAGCGGGACACAGCGGGACACAGCGGGGGACACAGCGGGACACAGCGGGGGAGGCACCGAGGACACAGCGGGACACAGCGGGACAAAGCGGGGGACACAGCGGTGAAACAGCTGGACACAACGGAGTACATAGCAGGACACAGCACGCACACAGGGGGACACAGCGGGACACAGCAGGGACAGAGCGGGACACAGCGGAACACAGTGGGACACAGCGGGGGACACAGCGAGACCCAGCGGGGGACCCAGCTAGGACAAAGTGGGACACAGCTGGGGACACAGTGAGGACACAGCGGGGGACACAGCGAGGAACAGCGTAGATACAGCGGGGACACAGCGTTACACAGCGTGGTACACAGCTGTGGACACAACGGGACACAGTGTGGGCACAGCGGGACACAGCGGGACACAGTGGGACACAGCGGGGACAAAGCGTGAGACACAGCGGGGGACAGAGTGGGAGACAGCGGGGGACACAGCGGGGAAACAGCGGGGACTCAGCGGGGTCACAGCGGGATACACAGTTGTGGACACAACTGGACACAGTGTGGGCACAGCGGGACACAGCGGGACAGAGTGGGACACAGAAGGGATAAAGCGTGAGACACAGCGGGGGACAGAGCGAGAGACAGCGGGGGACACAGCGAGGACACAGCGGGACACAGCGGGACACAGCGGGGGAAAAAGCGGGACACCATGGGACACAGTGTGACACAGCAGGACACAGAGGGAACACTGCGTCGACACAGCGGGACAAAGCGGGGGACACAGCGGGACACAGCGGGGGACACAGCGGGGGACAGTGGAGACAAAGAGAGGACACAGCGGGACACAGCGGTGACACAGCTGGACACAACGGAGTACACAGCAGGACACAGCGGGCACAAAGCGGGGACAGAGCGGGAAACAGCTGGACACAGCGGGACATAGCGGGGGACACAGCGGGACACAGAGGGGGACACAGTGAGGACACAGTGGGACACAGCGGGGGACACAGCGGGGGACACAGCGGTGACACAGCTGGACACAAACGAAATACACAGCGGGACACAGCGGGCACACAGCGGGGACACAGCGGGACACAGCGGGGAACACAGGGAGGACACAGCATGACCCAGTGGGACACAGCGTCGATACAGCGGGGACACAGCGGGGTACACAGCTGTGGACACAACGGGACACAGTGTGGGCACAGCGGGACACAGCGGGACAGAGTGGGACACAGATGGGATAAAGCGTGAGACACAGCGGGGGACACAGGGGGAACACAGCGGGACACAGGGGGGACACAGCGAGGACACATTGGGACACAGCGGGGACACAGCGGGACACAGCGGGGGACACAGCGAGACAGAGCGGGACACAGCGGGTCACAGCAGGGACAGAGTGGGTGACACAGAGGGGTACACAGCGGGACACAGCAGTGGACAAATCAAGACACAGCGGGGGACACAGCGAGGACACTGCGGGACACTGCGGGAGACACAGCAAGGACACAGCGGGACACAGTGGAACACAGCGGGACACAGCAGTGACACAGCAGGGGACCCAGCGGGACACAACCGGGGACACAGCGGGACACAGCGGGGCCACAGGGAGGACACAGCAGGACACAGCGGGGGACACAGCGGGAAACAGTGAGGGACACAACATCGATAGAGCGGGGACACAGCGGGACACAGCGGGGTACACAGCTGGGGACACAACGGGACACAGTGTGGGACATAGCGGGACACAACAGGACACAGTGGGACACAGCGGGACACAGCGGGGGACACAGCGATGACAAAGCGGGACACAGCGGGGGACACAGTGGGACAGAGCAGGGTACACAGCAAGGGACACAGCGAGGACACATTGGGACACAGAGGGAACACAGCATGACTCAGCGGGGGACACAGCAGTACACAGCGAGACACAGCGGTACACAGCGGAGCACAGCAGGGACACAGCGGGGGACACAGCGGGGGACACAGAGGGGTACACAGCGGGACACAGCAGTGGACAAAGCATGACACAGTGAGGGACACAGCGAGGACACTGTG
>NW_012299144.1:0-3826 GCF_000151885.1 Dipodomys ordii | reverse complement strand
ACAGAAGGAGAAGCAAAAATAGAAGCAGAAGAAGCCGAAGAAGCAAAAGCAGAACCTAAAGCAGAAGGAGAAGCAGGAGAAGCAGAAGAAGCAGAATCTGGAGAAGAAGAAGGAGAACCAGAAGGAGAAGCAGAAGCAGAAAGAGAAGCAAAAGCAGAAGGAGAAGCAGAAAGAGAAGCAGAAGGAATAGCAGAAGAACGAGAAGGAGAAACAGAAGGAGAAGCAGAAGGATTCGCAGGAAAAGCAGAAGAAACAGAAGCAGACGGAGAAGAAGGAGAAGGAGAAGCCGAAGCAGAAGAAGAAGCAGAAGGAAAAGCACAAGCAGAAGGAGATGCAGAAGGAGAAGCAGGAGATGCAGAAGAAGCAGAAGCAGAAGGAGAAGAAGAAGGAGAAGAATCAGAATCAGAAGAAGCAGAAGCAGAAATAGAAAGAGAAGCCGACGAAGAGAAGCAGAATGAGAAGCAGGAGAAGCAGGAGAAGCACAAGCGGGAGAAGCAGAAGAAGAAGAAACAGAAGAAGGAGAAGGAGCAGAAGCAGAAGGAGAAGCAGAAAGAGAAGCAGGAAAAGCAGAAGAAGCAGAAGCAGGAAAAGCAGAAGGAGAAGAAACAGGAGAAGGACAAGAAGCAGAAGCAGAAGGAGAAGCAGAAACAGAAGGAGAAGCGGAAAAAGAAAGAGGGGAAGAAGAAGAAGCAGAAGCAGGAGAATCAGAAGCATAAGAATCCGAAGAAGCAGAAGCAGAACCTGAAGCAGAAGGAGAAGCAGAAGAAGCCGAATCTGGAGAAGCAGAATAAGCTGAAGTAGAAGCAGAAGCAGAAGCAGAAAGAGAATCAAAAGCAGAAGGAGAAGCAGAAGAAACAGAAGAAGCAGAAGCAGTAGCAGTTGCAGCAGAAGCAGAAGGAGAAGCAGAAGTAAAAGCAGAAGAACGAGAAGGAGAAGGAGAAACAGAAGGAGAAGCAGAAGGAGAATCAGAAGGAGAAGCAGAAGAAGCAGAAGGAGAAGCAGAAGGAGAAACAGAAGCAGAAGAAACATCAGAAAGAGAAGCAGAAGCAGAAGAAGATGCAGAAGGAGAAGCAGGAGAAGCAGAAGAAGCAGAAGGAGAAGTAGAAGAAGGAGAAGGAGAAGGAAGAGCCGCAGAAGCAATAGGAGAAGCAGAAAGAGAAGCAGAAGCAGAATGAGAAGCAGAAAGAGAAGCAGTAGAAGCAGAAGAAGCAGGAAAAGCAGAAGCAGAAGAAAGAATAGAAGACGAAGAAGAAGAACAAGCATAAGGAGAAGCATAAGGAGAAGCATAAGGAGAAGTATAAGGAGAAGCAGTAGACGCAGAAGAAGCAGAAGCAGGAGAAACAGAAGCAGAAGAAAAAGAATAAGCAAAAGAAGCAGAAGCAGAAGCAGTGGGAGAAGCAGAAGAAGGAGAAGGAGAAGGAGCAGCAGAAGGAGAAGCAGAAGCAGAAAGAGAAGCAGAAACAGAAGGAGAACAAGAAGGAGAAGCAGGAGAATCAGAAGAAGCAGAAAGAGAAGGAGAAGAAGGAGAAGCAGAAGTAGAATCAGAAGAAACAGAAGAAGAAGAAGAAGAAGAAACAGAAGCAAAAGAAACAGAAGAAGGAGAAGAGCAGAAGCAGAAGGAGAAGCAGAAGCAGAAGGAGAAGCAGAAAGAGAAGCCGGAGAAGCAGGAGAAGCAGAAGAAGCAGGAGAAGCAGAAGCAGAAGAAACAGGAGAAGCCGAAGAAGCAGAAGCAGAATCTGAAGCAGAAGGAGAAACAGAAGAAGCACAATGTGAAGCAGAAGCAGAAGAAACAGAAATAGTAGAATAAGCAGAAGCAGAAGCACCAGGACAAGCAGAAGTACAAGAAGGGGAAGGCGAAAGAGAAGGATTAGGAGTAGGAGAAGCAAAAGGATAAGCTGAAGCAGAAAGAGACGCAGAAGGAAAAGCAGCACGAGAAGTAGGAGAAGCAGGAGAAGCAGAAGCAAGAGAAGCAGAAGAAACAGAAGACGCAGAAGCAGAATGAGAAGCAGAAGGAGAAATTGAAGCAGAAGGAGAAGCAGAAGAAGGAGAAGGAGAAGTAGAAGCAGAAAGAGAAGCAGAAAGAGAAGCAGTAGAAGCAGAAGAAGCAGGAAAAGCAGAAGCTGACGAAAGAGAAGAAGATGATGAAGAAGAGAAGACGACGACGAAGAAGAAGAAGCAGCTGCATAAAGAGAAGCGTAAGGAGAAGCAGTAGAAGCAGAAGAAGCAGAATCCAGGAGAAGCAGAAGCGGAAGAAAAAGAATTAAGCAAAAAGAAGCAGAAGAAGAAGCAGAGGGAGAAGCAGAAAGAAAGGAAAATGAGCAGCAGAAGGAGAAGCAGAAGCAGAAAGAGAAGCAGAAACAGAAGGAGAAAAAGAAGGAGAAGCAGGAGAATCAGAAGAAGCAGAAGTAGAAGCAGAAAGAGGAGAAGAAGGAGAAGCAGAAGTAGAAGCAGAAGAAACAGAAGAAGAAGAAGAAGAAACAGAAGCAAAAGAAACAGAAGAAGGAGAAGAGCAGAAGCAGAAGCAGAAGCAGAAGCAGAAAGAGAAGCAGGAGAAGTAGAAGAAGCAGAAGCAGAAGAAACAGGAGAAGCCGAAGAAGCAGAAGCAGAATCTGAAGCAGGAGAAACAGAAGAAGCACAATGTGAAGAAGAAGCAGAAGAAACAGAAATAGTACAATAAGCAGAGCAGAAGGAAAAGCAGAAGAAGAAGAAGGAGAAGGCGAAAGAGAAAGATTAGGAGTAGGAGAAGCAAAAGGATAAGCAGAAGCAGAAAGAGACGCAGAAGGAGAAGCAGCACGAGAAGTAGGAGAAGCAGGAGAAGCAGAAGAAGCAAAAGCAGGAGAAGAAGAAGGAGAACCAGAAGGAGAAGCAGAAGGAGAAGCAGAAGGAACAGAAGAAGGAGAGGCAGTAGCAGAAGAAGCAGAAGATGCAGAAGCAGAAGGAGAACCACAAGGAAAAGCAGAAGAACGAGAAGGAGAAGGAGAAACAGAAGGAGAAGGAGAAAGAGAAGCAGAAGAAGGAGCAGGAGACGGAAAAGCAGCAGGAGAAGCAGAAAGAGCAGCAGAAGGAGAAGCAGGAGATACAGAAACAGGAGAAGCAGAAGTAGAAGAATCAGGAGAAGGACAAGAAGCAGAAGCAGAAGGAGAAGCAGAAACAGAAGGAGAAGCAGAAAGAGAAGGAGGGGAACCAGAAGAAGAAGAAGCAGGAGAAGCAGAAGCATAAGAATCCGAAGAAGCAGAAGCAGAACCTGAAGCAGAAGGAGAAGCAGGAGAAGCAGAAAAAGCAGAATCTGGAGAAGCAGAATGACAAGCTGAAGGAGAAGCAGAAGCAGAAAGAGAATCAAAAGCAGAAGGAGAAACAGAAGAAACAGAAGAAGTAGAAGCAGTAGCAGTTGTAGCTGAAGCAGAAGGAGAAGCCGAAGGAAAAGCAGAAGAACAAGGAGAAGGAGAAACAGAAGGAGAAGCAGAAAGAGAAGCAGGTAAAGCAGCAGAAGAAGAAGCAGAAGGAGAAGCAGAAGAAGGAGAAGGAGAAGCAGAAGCAGAAGCAGAAGGAGAAGCAGGAGAAGCAGAAGAAGCAGAAGCAGAAGGAGAAGCAGGGATAACAGAAGAAGCAGAAGCAAAAGAAGGAGAAGGAGAAGCAGAAGAAGAAGAAGGAGCATAAGGACAAACACAAGCAGAAGGAGATGCAGAAGGAGAAGCAGGAGAAACAGAAGAAGCAGAAGCTGAAGGAGAAGCAGAAGTAGGAGAAGGAGAAGGAGGAGAAGCAGAAGCAGAAAGAGAAGCAGAAGCGGAATGAGAAGCAGAAAGAAAAGCAGGAGATGCACAAGAAG
>NW_012299143.1:0-3827 GCF_000151885.1 Dipodomys ordii | reverse complement strand
TCAGGAGAAGCATAAGGAGAAGTATAAGGAGAAGCAGTAGAAGGAGAAGAAGCATAAGCAGGAGAAGCTGAAGCAGAAGAAAAAGAATAAGCAAAAGAAGCAGAAACAGAAGCAGTGAGAGAAGCAGAAGAAGGAGAAGGAGAAGGAGCAGCAGAAGGAGAAGCAGAAGCAGAAAGAGAAGCAGAAACAGAAGGAGAACAAGAAGGAGAAGCAGGAGAATCAGAAGAAGCAGAAAGAGAAGGAGAAGAAGGAGAAGCAGAAGTAGCATCAGAAGAAACAGAAGAAGAAGAAGCAGAAGAAACAGAAGCAAAAGAAACAGAAGATGGAGAAAGGCAGAAGCAGAAGGAGAAGGAGAAGCAGAAGCAGAAGGAGAAGCAGAAAGAGAAGCAGGAGAAGCAGAAGAAGCAGGAGAAGCAGAAGCAGAAGAAACAGGAGAAGCCGAAGAAGCAGAAGCAGAATCTGAAGCAGAAGGAGAAACAGAAGAAGCACAATCTGAAGAAGAAGCAGAAGAAACAGAAATAGTAGAATAAGCAGAAGCAGAAGCACCAGGAGAAGCAGAAGAACAAGAAGGAGAAGGCGAAAGAGAAGGATTAGGAGTAGGAGAAGCAAAAGGATAAGCAGAAGCAGAAAGAGACGCAGAAGGAGAAGCAGCACGAGAAGTAGGAGAAGCAGGAGAAGCAGAAGCAAGAGAAGCAGAAGAAACAGAAGACGCAGAAGCAGAAGGAGAAGCAGAAGGAGAAATTGAAGCAGAAGGAGAAGGAGAAGCAGAAGGAGAAGCAGAAGAAGGAGAAGGAGAAGGAGAAGTAGAAAGAGAAGCAGAAAGAGAAGCAGAAAGAGAAGCACAACCAGAAGCAGGAGAAGCAGAAGCAGGAGAAGCAGAAGCAGAAGAAATATAAGAAGGAGAAGAAGCAGAAGTAGAAGGAGAAGCAGAAACAGAAGGAAAAGCAGAAATAGACGTAGAAGCAGCAGCAGGAGAAGCAGAAGCAGAAGAAGCCGAAGAAGCAGAAGCAGAATCTGAAGCATAAGGAGATACAGGAGAAGCAGAAGAAACAGAATCTGGAGAAGCAGAAGGAGAAGCAGAAGCAGAAAGAGAAGCAAAAGCAGAAGGAGAAGCAGAAGAAACAGAAGAAGCAGAGGCAGTAGCAGAAGAAGCAGAAGATGCAGAAGCAGAAGGAGAAGCAGAAGCAGTAGTAGAAGCACAAGAAGGAGAAGCAGAAGGAGAAGCATAAAGAGAAACAGAAGGAGAAGCAGGAGAAGCAGAAGCAGGGGAAGCAGAATCAGAAGAAATAGAAGAAGGAGAAGAAGCAGAAGCAGAAAGAGAAGCAGAAACAGAAGGAGAAGCAGAAAAAGAAGCAGAAGAAGCCGAAGAAGCAATAGCAAAACCTAAAGCAGAAGGAGAAGCAGAAGAAGCAGAATCTGGAGAAGAAGAAGGAGAACCAGAAGGAGAAGCAGAAGCAGAAAGAGAAGCAAAAGCAGAAGGAGAAGCAGAAGAAACAGAAGAAGCAGAATCAGTAGCAGAAGAAGCTGAAGATGCAGAAGCAGAAAGAGAAGCAGAAGGAATAGCAGAAGAACGAGAAGGAGAAATAGAAGGAGAAGCAGAAGGGGAAGCTGGAAAAGCAGAAGAAACAGAAGCAGACGGAGAAGCAGAAGAAGGAGAAGGAGAAGCCGGAGCAGAAGAAGAAGCAGAAGGAAAAGCACAAGCAGAAGCAGATGCAGAAGGAGAAGCAGGAAATGCAGAAGACGCAGAATCAGAAGAAGCAGAAGCAGGAGAAGCAGAAGGAGAAGAAACAGGAGAAGGACAAGAAGCAGAAAGAGAAGCAGTAGAAGCAGAAGAGGCAGGAAAAGCAGAAGCAGAAGAAAGAGAAGAAGAAGAAGACGAAGAAGAAGAAGAAAAAGAAGCAGCAGCATAAGGAGAAGCATAAGGAGAAGCATAAGGAGAAGTATAAGGAGAAGCAGTAGAAGGAGAAGAAGCAGAAGCAGGAGAAGCTGAAGCAGAAGAAAAAGAATAAGCAAAAGAAGCAGAAGCAGAAGCAGTGAGAGAAGCAGAAGAAGGAGAAGGAGAAGGAGCAGCAGAAGGAGAAGCAGAAGCAGAAAGAGAAGCAGAAACAGAAGGAGAACAAGAAGGAGAAGCAGGAGAATCAGAAGAAGCAGAAAGAGAAGGAGAAGGAGGAGAAGCAGAAGTAGAATCAGAAGAAACAGAAGAAGAAGACGCAGAAGAAATAGAAGCAAAAGAAACAGAAGAAGGAGAAGAGCAGAAGCAGAAGCAGAAGGAGAAGCAGAAGCAGAAGGAGAAGCAGAAAGAGAAGCAGGAGAACCAGAAGAAGCAGGAGAAGCAGAAGCAGAAGAAACAGGAGAAGCCGAAGAAGCAGAAGCAGAATCTGAAGCAGAAGGAGAAACAGAAGAAGCACAATCTGAAGCAGAAGCAGAAGAAACAGAAATAGTAGAATAAGCAGAAGCAGAAGCACCAGGACAAGCAGAAGAACAAGAAGGAGAAGGCGAAAGAGAAGGATTAGGAGTAGGAGAAGCAAAAGGATAAGCAGAAGCAGAAAGAGACGCAGAAGGAGAAGCAGCACGAGAAGTAGGAGAAGCAGGAGAAGCAGAAATAGGAGAAGCAGAAGAAACAGAAGACGCAGAAGCAGAATGAGAAGCAGAAGGAGAAATTGAAGCAGAAGGAGAAGGAGAAGCAAAAGGAGAAGCAGAAGAAGGAGAAGGAGAAGCAGAAAGAGAAGCAGAAAGAGAAGCAGAAAGAGAAGCAGGAGAAGCAGAAGCAGGAGAAGCAGAAGCAGAAGAAACATAAGAAGGAGAAGAAGCAGAAGGAGAAGCAGTAACAGAAGGAAAAGCAGAAATAGAAGCAGGAGCAGCATAAGAAGCAGCAGCAGGAGAAGCAGAAGCAGAAGAAGCCGAAGAAACAGAAGCAGAACCTGAAGCATAAGGAGATACAGGAGAAGCAGAAGAAGCAAAATTTGGAGAAGCAGAAGGAGAAGCAGAAGCAGAAAGAGAAGCAAAAGCAGAAGGAGAAGCAGAAGAAACAGAAGAAGTAGAGGCAGTAGCAGAAGATGTAGAAGCAGAAGGAGAAGAAGAAGGAAAAGCAGAATAACGAGAAGGAGAAGGAGAAGGAGAAACAGAAGGAGAAGCAGAAAGAGAAGCAGAAAGAAAAGCAGAAGGAGAAGCAGGAGATGCAGAAACAGGAGAAGAACAAGCAGAAGAAACAGGAGAAGGACAAGAAGCAGAAGCAGAAGGAGAAGCAGAAAGAGAAGGAGGGGAAGCAGAAGAAGCAGAAGCAGGAGAAGCAGAAGCATAAGAATCCGAAGAAGCAGAAGCAGAACCTGAAGCAGAAGGAGAAGCAGGAGAAGCAGAAGAATCAGAATCTGGAGAAGCAGAATGAGAAGCAGAAGGAGAAGCAGAAGCAGAAAGAGAATCAAAAGCAGAAGGAGAAGCAGAAGAAACAGAAGAAGTAGAAGCAGTAGCAGTTGTAGCAGAAGCAGAAGGAAAAGCAGAAGAACAAGAAGGAGAAGGAGAAACAGAGGAGAAGCAGAAGGAGAAGCAGAAAGAGAAGCAGGTAAAGCAGAAGAAGAAGAAGCAGAAGGAGAATCAGAAGGAGAAGCAGAAGAAGGAGAAGCAGAAGCAGAAGAAGATGCAGAAGGAGAAGCAGAAGAAGCAGAAGCAGAAGGAGAAGCAGGAAAAGCAGAAGAAGCAGAAGCAAAAGGAGAAGCAAAAGAAGGAGAAGGAGAAGCAGAGGCAGAAGAAGAAGCATAAGGACAAGCACAAGCAGAAGGAGATGCAGAAGGAGAAGCAGGAGAAGCAGAAGAAGCAGAAGCTGAAGGAGA
>NW_012299142.1:0-3828 GCF_000151885.1 Dipodomys ordii | reverse complement strand
ACAGTGTGGGACACAGCGAGGACACAGCGGGACACAGAGGGATACACAGGGAGGACACAGCGTGACGCATGGGGACACAGCGGGACCCAGCGGGGGACACAGAGAGGACACAGCGGGACACAAATGGGGACACAGCAAGGACACAGCGGGACACAGCGGGAAAGAGCGCGACACAGCGTGGGCCACAGTCAGGGACACAGCGGGACACAGCGGGACACAGCGTGGGACACAGCAAGGACACTGGGGGACACAGAGGGATACACAGCGAGGACACAGCGTGACACATGGGGACACAGCGGGGGACACAGCAGGACACTAAGGGGGACACAGCGTTACACAGCGGGGACACAGCGGGACACAGTGGGGACAAAGCAGGGGACACAGCAGGACACAGAGGGGAACAAAGGGGGCACAAGCGGGACACAGTGGGACACAGCGGGGTACACAACGGGACACAGCGGGGACAGAGCAGGGGCACAGTGGGATACAGCGGGACACAGCAAGGGCCAAACGGGACACATGAGGATACTGCGGGACACAGTGGGGGACACAGCAGGGGACACAGAGCCGCACACAGCGGGAGAGAGTGGAACACAGCAGGGACAGAGCGGGGACACAGCGGCGGACCCAGCGAGGACACAGCGTGACACATGGTGACACAGCGGGACCCAGCGCGGACCCAGCGAGGACACAGCGGGACACAAATGGGGACACAGCAAGGACACAGCGGGACACAGCGGGAAAGAGCAGGACACAGCGGGGGACACAGCTGGGGACACAGCGGGACACAGCAGGACTCAGCGGGGGACACAGCAGGGACACATCGGGTCACATCGGGGACACAGCGGGACACAGCGGGGACACAGCGGGGACACAGCGGGGGACACAGTGGGGGACTAAGCAGTAAACAGCGGGGGATACAGCGGGACTCATTGGGGGACACAGCAAAGAACACAGCGGGACACAGCGGGGGACACAGGGGAACACAGCGGGACACAGCAGGACACAGCTTGGGACACAGCGGGTGACACAGCGGGGAAAACAGCGGGAAACAGCGGGGGACACAGCAAGGACATAACAGGACACAGCGGGGGACACAGCAGGACACAGCGGGGTACACAGAGGCAGACACAGCGGTACACATCAGGACACAGCGGGGACACAGCGGGGACACAGCGGGCCACAGCGGGCCACAGCGGGGACACAGCAGGACACAGCGGGACACAGCGGGGGACACACCGGGGGAGAGCAGGCACACAGCGGGACACAGCAGGAAACAGCGGGACACAGCATGGACAAAGCGGGTCACAGCGGGGAAATAGTGGGGGACACAGTGGGGGACACAGCGGGATACAGAAGGACACAGTGAGGACACAGCGGGAAACAGGAGGACACAGTGGAACAAAGCGGGGACACAGAGGGACTCAGCGGTTACACAGGAAGGACACACCAGGGACACAGCAGGACACAGCGGACACACAGCAGGGACACAGTGAGACACAGCGATTACACAGCGGGACACAGCGTGGGATACAGCGGGGGACAGCGGTGACACACCGGCGGACAGCGGGGACACAGCGGGACACAGCGGGACACAGCGGGGGACACAGCGGGACACAGTGGGGGACACAGCGGGGGACACAGTGGGACACAGCGGGGGACACAGCGAGGACACAGCAGGACACAGCGGGGGACACAGCTGGGGATAGCGTGGACACACATGCAGACAGCGTGGACACAACTGGACACAGCGGGGGACATCTGGGACACAGCGGGACACAGCGGGACATAGCGTGACACAGCAGGGACACAGCAGGGACACAGCGGGTCACAGCCAGGACACAGTGGGGGACACAGCGAGGACATAGCGGGAAACAGAGTATACACAGAGAGGACACAGCGTGACACATGGGGACACAGCGGGACACAGCGGGTGACCCAGCGAGGACACAGCGGGACACAAATGGGGACACAGCAAGGACACAGCGGGACACAGCAGGACACAGCGGGGACACAGTGGGGACACAGCGAGACACAGCGGGACCCAGAGGGGACACAGCGGGGACACAGCGGGACACAGCGGGGGACACAGAGGCGGACACAGCAGAACACAGCGGGACACACCGCGACACAGCGGGACACAGCAGGGACACAGCGAGGACACAGTGGGACACAGCGAGGATCACAGCGGGGGACACAGCGGGACACAGCGGGACACAGCGGGGGACACAGCCTGGACACAGCAATCACAGCGGGGAAATAGTGGGGGACACAGCGTTGAGACACAACGGGATACAGAAGGACACAGCGAGGACACAACGGGACACAGGAGGACACAGCGGGGACACAGCGGAACACATCGGGCGACACAGTGGGACACAGCGGGGACACAGGGGGACTCAGCGGTTACACAGCGAGGACACACCAGGGACACAGCGGACACACAGCGGGGACACAGCGGGACACAGAGAGGAAACAGCGGGACACAGCGGGGGATACAGCGGGGGACAGCGGTAACACACCAGCGGACAGCGGGGACACAGCGGGACACAGCGGGTCACAGTGGGGGACATAGCAGGACACAGCGGGAGATACAGCGGAAGACACAGCGGGACACAGCGGGGGACACAGTGGAACACAGCGAGGACACAGCGGGACACAGCGGGACACAGCGGGGACACAGCGGGACACAGCGGGGGACACAGGCCGACAAAGCAGGACACAGCGGAACACAGCGGGAAACAGCAGGACACAGCAGGGGACACACCGGGACACATCGGCGGTCACAGCAAGAACACAGCGGGACACAGGAGGACACAGCGGGGACACAGCTGGGACACAGCGGGGGACACGGTGAGACACAGCGGGGGACACAGCGAGGACACAGCGGGGACATAGGGGGACACTGCGGGACACAGTAGAACACAGCGGGGACACAGAGGGACATAGCAGTTACACAGCGCGGACACACCAGAGACACAGCGGGACACAGCGGGGACACAGCGAGACACAGCGGGACCCAGCGGGGACACAGCAGGGACACAGCGGGACACAGCGTGGGACACAGAGGCGGACACAGCAGAACACAGCGGGACACAGCGCGACACTGCGGGAACAGCGGGGACACAGCGAGGACACCGTGGGACACAGCGGGGAACACAGCGGGGGACACAGCGGGACACAGTGGGGGACACAGCATGGACACAGCAAGTCACAGCGGGGGACACAGCAGGGGACACAGCGGGGGACAGCGGGGACACAGAGGGACACAACAGGACACAGGGGGGAATCAGCAAGGACACAACGGGACACAGCGGGACACAGCGGGGGACACAGCAGGGGACACAGCGGGACACAGCGTGGGACACAGCGGGACACAGCGGGACACAGCGGGGACAAAGCGGGGGACAAAGCGGGGACACAGCAGGACACAGCGGGACAAAACGGGACACAGCTGGACACAGCGGGGATACAGCAGGGGACACAGCGGGGGACAGCGGGGACACAGCCGGACACAGCAGGACACAGCGGGAAACAGCGGGACACAGCGAGGACACAGCGGGACAAGCGGGACACAGATGGGACACAGCGGGGGACAGCAGGGAGACACAGCGGGGACACAACTGGGACACAGCAGAACACAGTGGGGACACAGCATGGGACAGCATGGAGACACAGCGGGGACACAGCGGTACACAACGGGACACAGGGGGTACACAGCAGGACACAGCGGGCCACAGCGGGAAACACAACCAGACGCAGCGGGGGACACAGCGGGACACAGCGGGGGACACACCGGGACAAAGCGGGACACAATGGGGACAGAGT
>NW_012299141.1:0-3828 GCF_000151885.1 Dipodomys ordii | reverse complement strand
GGAGAAGCAGAAGAAGCAGGAGAAGCAGAAGCAGAAGAAACAGGAGAAGCCGAAGAAGCAGAAGCAGAATCTGAAGCAGAAGGAGAAACAGAAGAAGCACAATCTGAAGCAGAAGCAGAAGAAACAGAAATAGTAGAATAAGCAGAAGCAGAAGCACCAGGAGAAGCAGAAGAAGAAGAAGAAGAAGGAGAAGGCGAAAGAGAAGGATTAGGAGTAGGAGAAGCAAAAGGATAAGCAGAAGAAGAAAGAGACGCAGAAGGAGAAGCAGCACGAGAATTAGGAGAAGCAGGAGAAGCAGAAGCAGGAGAAGCAGAAGAAACAGAAGACGCAGAAGCAGAATGAGAAGCAGAAGGAGAAATTGAAGCAGAAGCAGAAGGAGAAGCACAAGCAGAAGGAGAAGCATAAGAAGGAGAAGGAGAAGCAGAAAGAAAAGCAGAAAGGGAAGCAGAACGAGAAGCAGGAGAAGCAGAAGCAGGAGAAGCAGAAGCAGAAGAAACAGAAGAAAGAGAAGAAGCAGTAGCAGAAGGAGAACCAAAAACAGAAGGAGAAGCAGAAAGAGAAGGTGCGGAAGCAGAAGAAGCAGAAGCAGGAGAAGCAGAAGCATAAGAATCCGAAGAAGCAGAAGCAGAACCTGAAGCAGAAGGAGAAGCAGGAGAAGCAGAAAGAAGCAGATCTGCAGAAGGAGAAGCAGTAGCAGAAGAAGAGAACCAAAATCAGAAGAGAAGCAGAGAACAGAAGATACAGAAGCAGTAGCAGAAGAAGCTGAAGATGTAGAAGCAGAAATAGAAGCACAAGTAATAGCAGAAGTACGAGAAGGAGAAGGAGAAATAGATGGAGAAGCAGTAGCAGAAGCAGAAAAAGAATCAGGAAAAGTATAAGCAGAATCAGACGGAGAAGATGAAGAAGGAGAAGGGGAAGCCGAAGCAGAAGAAGACGCAGAAGGAAAAGCACAAGCAGAAGGAGATGCAGAAGGAGAAGCAGGAGATGCAGAAGAAGCAGAAGCAGAAGGAGAAGAAGAAGGAGAAGAATCAGAATTAGAAGAAGCAGAAGGAGAAGTAGAAAGAGAAGCCGACGAAGAGAAGCAGAACGAGAAGCAGGAGAAGCAGAAGAAGCAGAGCGTGAGAAGCAGAAGCAAAAGAAACAGAAGAAATAGAAGAAGCAGAAGCAGAAGGAGAAGCAGAAGCAGAAGGAGAAGCAGAAAGAGAAGCAGGAGAAGCAGAAGAAGCAGGAGAAGCAGAACCAGAAGAAACAGGAGAAGCCGAAGAAGCAGAAGCAGAATCTGAAGCAGAAGGAGAAACAGAAGAAGCACGATCTGAAGCAGAAGCAGAAGAAACAGAAATAGTAGAATAAGCAGAAGCAGAAGCAGCAGGAGAAGCAGAATAAGAAGATGGAGAAGGCGAAAGAGGAAGATTAGGAGTAGGAGAAGCAAAAGGATAAGCAGAAGCAGAAAGAGACGCAGAAGGAGAAGCAGCAAGAGAAGCAGGAGAAGCAGAAGAAACAGAAGGCGCAGAAGCAGAATGAGAAGCAGAAGGAGAAATTGAAGCAGAAGCAGAAGCAGAAGCAGAAGGTGAAACAGAAGCAGAAGGAGAAGCAGAAGAAGGAGAAGGAGAAGGAGAAGCAGAAAGAGAAGCCGAACGAGAAGCAGGAGAAGCAGAAGCAGGAGAAGCAGAAACAGAAGAAACAGAAGAAGGAGAAGAAACAGAAGGAGAAGCAGAAACAGAAGGAAACGTAGAAAGAGAAGCAGAAGAAGCAGCAGCAGGAGAAGCAGAAGCAGAAGAAGCAGAAGCAGAATGAAGCAGAAGGAGAAGCAGGAGAAGCAGAAGGAGAAGCAGAAGCAGAAAGAGAAGCAAAAGCAGAAGGAGAAGCAGAACTAGAAGCAGAAGAAACAGAAGAAGCAGAGGCAGTAGCAGAAGAAGCAAAATATGCAGAAGCAGAAGGAGAAGCAGAAGGAAAAGCAGAAGAACGAGAAGGTGAAGGAGAAGGAGAAACAGAAGGAGAAGCAGAAAGAGAAGCAGAAGAAGGAGCAGGAGAAGGAAAAGCAGCAGGAGAAGCAGAAAGAGCAGCAGAAGGAGGAGCAGGAGATGCAGAAACAGGAGAAGCATAAGCAGAACAAACAGGAGAAGGACAAGAAGCAGAAGCAGAAGGAGAAGCAGATACAGAAGGAGAAGCAGAAAGAGAAGAAGGGGAAGCAGAAGAAGCTGAAGCAGGAGAAGCAGAAGCATAAGAATCCGAAGAAGCAGAAGGAGAACCTGAAGCAGAAGGAGAAGCAGAAGAAGCAGAATCTGGAGAAGCAGAAGGAGAAGCAGAAGGAGAAGCAGAAGCAGAAAGAGAATCAAAAGCAGAAGGAGAAGTAGAAGAAACAGAAGAAGTAGAAGCAGTAGCAGTTGTAGCAGAAGCAGAACGAGAAGCAGAAGGAAAAGCAGAAGAACAAGTAGGAGAAGGGAAACAGAAGGAGAAGCAGTAGGAGAATAAGAAGGAGAAGCAGAAGAAGGAGAAGGAGAAGCAGAAGCAGAAGAAGATGCAGAAGGAGAAGCAGAAGAAGCAGAAGCAGAAGGAGAAGCAGGAAAAGCAGAAGAAGCAGAAGCAAAAGGAGAAGCAAAAGAAGGAGAAGGAGAAGCAGAGGCAGAAGAAGAAGCATAAGGACAAGCACAAGCAGAAGGAGATGCAGAAGGAGAAGCAGAAGAAGCAGAAAATGAAGGAGAAGCAGAAGTAGGAGAAGGAGAAGGAGGAGAAGCAGAAGCAGAAGGAGAAGCAGAAGCGGAATGAGAAGCAGAAAGAGAAGCAGGAGAAGCACAAAAGCAGAAGCAGGAGAATCCGAAAGAGAAGAAGCAGAAGAAGCAAAATCAGAAGCAGAAGTAGAAGCAGAAGCAGAAGGAGAAGCAGCAGAAGAAGTAGAACCAGAAATTCAAGCAGGAGAAACAGAAGAAGCAGAAGCAGAAGAGAAGCAAAAAGAGAAGCAGTAGGAGAAGTAGAAGAAGCAGCAGAAGGAGAAGCAGCAGAAGAAGCAGAAAAACAAGCAGGAGAAGCAGAAGCAGAAAGAGAAGTAGAAGCAGAAGAAACAGAAGCAGAAGAAGAAGCAGTAGAAGCACAAGAAGCAGAAGCAGGAGAAGCAGAAGCAGAAGATAAAGAAGAAGCATAAGAAGCAGAAGCAGAGGGAGAAACAAAAGAAGGAGAAAGAGCAGAAGAAGGTGAAGCAGAAGGAGATGCAGAAGCAGAAAGAGAAGCAGAAACAGAAGGAGAAGAAGGAGAAGTAGGAAAATCAGAAGAAGCAGAAGCAGAAGCAGAAAGAGAAGGAGAAGAAGGAGAAGGAGAAGCAGAAGGAGAAGGACAAGCAGGAGAAGCAGAAGAAGCAGAAGCGGGAGGAGCAGCAGAAGAAGAAGAAGAAGAAACAGAAGAAAGAGAAGGAGCAGAAGGAGAAGCAGAAGCAGAAGGAGAAGCAAAAGAGAAGCAGAAGAAGCAGTAGCAGGAGAAGCAGAAGCAGAAGAAACAGAAGAAGCCCAAGAAGCAGAAGGAGAACCTGAAGCAGAAGGAAAAGCAGAAGCAGCAGAAGCTGGAAAAGTAGAAGCAGAAGAAACAGAACAAGCAGAAGAAGCAGAAGAAGAACGAGAAGCAGAAGAAGAACAAGGAGAAAGAGAAGGATTAGGAGTAGGAGAAACAGAAGGATAAGCAGAAGCAGAAAGAGAAGGAGAATGAGAAGGAGAAGCAGAAGAAGCAGAAGAAGCAGAAGCAGGAGAAGCAGAAGCAGAATGAAAAGCAGAAGAAGGAGAAATTGAAACAGAAGATGCAGAAGAAGAAGCAGAAGCAGTAGTAGAAGCAGAAGAAGGAGAA
>NW_012299140.1:0-3828 GCF_000151885.1 Dipodomys ordii | reverse complement strand
TCATGTCCCGCTGTGTCTCGTTGTGTCCCACGCTCTGTCCCACACTGTGTCCCGCAGTGCCCCCCGCTGTGTCCCGCTGTGTCCCCCGCTGTGTCCCGCTGTGTCCCCCGCTGAGTCTCCACTGTGTCTCTGCTGTGTCCTGCTGGGTCACACTGTGTCCTCGCTGTATCCCCCGCTGTGTCCCGTTGTGTCCCCAGCTGTGTACCCTGCTGTGTCCCGCTGTATCGATGCTGTGTCCCACTGGGTCCCGCTGTTTCCTTCCTGTGTTCCCTGCTGTGTCCCGCTCTGGCCCGCTGTGTCCCAGCTGTGTGCCCGCTGTGTCCCGCTGTGTACTCCGTTGTGTCCAGCTGTATCACCACTGTGTCTCGCTTTGGCCCCTCTCTGTCTCCGCTGTCCCCCGCTGTGTCCCACACTGTGTCCCGCTGTGTCCCGCTGTGTCCCCCGCTTTGTCCCGCTGAGTCCCCTCTGTGTCGCCGCTGTGTCCTGCTGTGTCCTCGCTGTGTCCCCTGCTGTCTGCCGCTTTGTCCCCGCTGTGTCCCAAGCTGTGTCCCGCTGTGTCCCGCTGTGTACCCCGCTGTGTCCCACTATGTTTCCGCAGTGTCCCCGCTGTGTCCCGCTGTGTCCCGCTGTGTCCGGCTGTGCCCCCACTGTGTCCCGTTGTGTCCCCAGCTGTGTACCTCGCTGTGTCCCGCTGTGTCCCCGCTGTATCGATGCTGTGTCCCGCTGTGTCCCGCTGTGTCCTCGCTGTGTCCCACGCTGTGTTCTGCTGTGGCCTCGCTTTTTTCCCCTCTGTGTCCCCCTCTGTGTCCCCCGCTGTGTCCCGCTGTGTCCCCCGCTGTGTCCCTGCTGTGTCCCGCTGTGTCCCGCTGTGTACCGCTGTGTCCCCCGCTGAGTCCCGCTGTGTCCCCGCTGTGTCCCAATGTGTCCTCGATCTATCCCCCGCTGTGTACCGCTGTGTCCATCCTGTGTCCCGCGCTGTGTCCCGCTGTGTCCCGCTCTGTCCCCTGCTATGTCCTGCTGTGTCCCCCGCTGTTTCCCGCTCTATCCTTGCTGTGTCCCCCACTGTGTGCCGCTGTGTCCTCGCTGTGTCCCCCGCTGTGTCCCGCTATGTCCTGCGGTGTCACGCTGTTTTCCCGCTGTGTCCCTGCTGTGTCCCTCTGTGTACCCCGCTGTGCCCAATTTTGTCTCCGCTGTGTCTCGCTGTGTCCCAAGCTCTGTCCCACACTGTGTCCCGCCTTGTCCTGCGCTGTGTCCTGCTGTGTCCCCCGCTGTGTCCCGCTGTGTCACCCCCTGAGTCCCCGCTGTGTCACCGCTGTTTCCCGCTGTTTCCTCGCTGTGTCCCTGCTGTCACCCGCTCTGTCCCTGCTGTGTCTCTCGCTTTTTCCCTGCTGTGTCCCACTGTGTCCCACTGTGTCCGGCTGTGCCCCCACTGTGTCCCGTTGAGTCCACAGGTGTGTACCACACTGTGTAACGCTGTGTCCCCGCTGTATCGACGCTGTGTCCCGCTGTGTCCCGCTGGGTCCTCGCTGTGTTCCCCGCTGTGTCCCGCTGTGTCCACCGCTGTGTCCCCCGCTGTGTCCTCGCTGTGTCCCCTTCTGTGTCCCGCTGTGTTCCACTGTGTCCCCGCTGTGTGCCTGCTGTGTCCCGCTGTGTCTCCCGCTTTGTCCCGCTGTGTCCCCGCTGTGTCCCGCTGTGTGCCCGCTGTGTCCTGCTGTGTACCCTGCTGTGTCCAGATGTGTCACCACTGTGTCTCGCTGTGGCCACTCTCTGTCTCCGCTGTCCCCCGCTATGTCCCCCGCTGTGGCCCGCTGTGGCCCCTGCTTTTTCCTGCTGTGTCCCGCAGTGTCCCCGCTGTGTCCCGCTGTGTAACACTGTGTCCCGTGGTGTCCCACTTTGTTCCACGCGGTGTCCCCCGCTGAGTCCCCTCTGTGTCGCCTCTGTGTCCCCCTGTGTCCTCGCTGTGTGCCCCGCTGTCTTCCGCTTTGTCTCCCGCTGTGTTCCGCTGTGTCCCGCTGTGTCCCCGCTGTGTCCCCGCTTTGTCCCCAGCTGTGTCCCGCTGTGTCCCGCTGTGTCCCCCGCTGTGTCCTGCTACGTACCCGCATTGTCCCCGCTGTGTCCCGCTGTGTCCCGCTGTGTCCTCGCTGTGTCCCCAGCTGTGTACCCCACTCTGTCCCGCTGTGTCCCCGCTGTGTCTCTGCTGTGTCCCCGCTGTGACCCGCTTTGTCCTGCTGTGTACTGCTGTGTCCCCCGCTGTGTCCCGCTGTGTCCTGCTGTGTCACGCTGTTTCCCCGCTGCGTCCCCGCTGTGTCCGTCTGTGTACCCCGCTGTGTCCAGCTTTGTCCCTGCTGTGTCTCGCTGTGTCCCACGCTCTGTCCCCCTCTGTTTCCCGCTCTGTCCCCCTCTGTGTCCCGCTGTGTCCCCAGCTGTGTCCCACTGTGTCCCCGCAGGTTCACTGCTGTTTCCCGCTGTGTCCCGCTGTGTTCCGTGGTGTCCCTCTTTGTCTCCCGCTGTGTCCCCCGCTGAGTCCCCGCTGTGTCCCGCTGTGTCCTCGCTGTGTCCCCCGCTGTCTCCCGCTCTGTCCCCCGCTGTGTCTCACGCTTTGTCCCCGCTGTGTCCCACTGTGTCCCGCTGTGTCCCGCTGTGCCCCCACTGTATTTCGTTGTGTCCACAGCTGTGTACCACGCTGTGTAACGATGTGTGCCCGCTGTATCTACGCTGTATCCCGCTGGGTCCCGCTGGGTCCTCGCTGTGTCCCCCGCTGTGTCCCGCTGTGTCCCCCGCTGTGTCCCGCTGTGTCCCCCGCTGAGTCCCCGCTGTGTCACCGCTGTGTCCCGCTGTTTCCTCGCTGTGTCCCCTGCTGTCTCCCTCTCTGTCCCCTGCTGTGTCTCACGCTTTGTCCCCGCTGTGTCCCACTGTGTCCGGCTGTGCCCCCACTGTGTCCCGTTTTGTAAACAGATGTGTACTACGCTGTGTAACGCTGTGTCCCCGCTGTATCGACGCTGTGTCCCGCTGTGTCCTCTCTTTGTTCCCCGCTGTGTCCCGCTGTGTCCCCCGCTGTGTCTCTTGCTATGTCCCGCTGTGTCCCCGGCTGTGTCCGGCTATGTCCCGCTGTGTCCCCCGCTGTGTCCTTGCTGTGTCCCCGCTGTGTCCCGCTGTGTCCCGCAGTGTCCCCAGCTGTGTCCCGCTGTGGCTGTGTCACCGCTGTGTCCCGCTGTGTCCTCGCTATGTCCCCCGCTGTGTCCCGATTTGTCCATGCTGTGTACCCCGCTGTGTTCCTCTGTGTACCCGGCTGTGTCCCGCTGTGTCCCCTGCTGTGTCCCCACTGTGTCACGCTGTGTTTCACTGTGTCCGGCTGTGTCCTCGCTCTGTCTCCCTCATTGTCCACCTGTGTCTTCCCTGTGTCCCCCGATGTGTTCCGCTGATTCCACTGCTGTGTCCCACTGTGTCCCACTGTGTCAAGCTCTGTCCCCTCTGAGTCCCTCTGTGTCCAACTCTGTCCCCGTTGTGTGTCCGCTGTGCCCCGCTGTGTACCCTTCTGTGTCCAGCTGTGTAACCTCTGTGTCCCGCTGTGTCCCTTCTCTGTCCCCCGCTGTCCACCGCTATGTCCCCCGGCTGTGTCACGCAGAGTCCACGCAGTGACCAGCTGTGACCCACTGTGTCGGTTGATGACCCGATTTTTCACCTCTATATCCCTTGCTGACCCCCCTCTGTGTCCCCGCTGTGTCCAGGTGTGTCAACCCTGGGTCCTCCTGTATCTCCCGCTTTGTAACACACTGTGGAAAACTGGAAACCACTTCCTTTTATGATATGTCCCCCGCTGAGACCATA
>NW_012299139.1:0-3828 GCF_000151885.1 Dipodomys ordii | reverse complement strand
TCTTCTTCGTCTTCTTCTTCGTCGTCTTCTTCTTCTTCTTGTTCTTCTTCTTCTTCTTCGTCTTCGTCTTCTTCTTCTTCTCTTTCTTCTGCTTCTGCTTTTCCTGCTTCTTCTGCTACTAATGCTTCTCTTTCTGCTTCTCATTCTGCTTCTGCTTGTCCTTCTGCTTCTCCTATTGCTTCTGCTGCCCTTCCTTCTCCTTCTCCTTCTCCTATTCTGCTTCTCCTTGTGCTTTTGCTTCTTCTGATTCTCCTGCTTCTCCTTCTGCATCTTCTTCTGCTTCTGCTTCTCCTTCTGCTGCTTCTTCTGTTCTGCTTCTCCCTCTTCTGCTTCTCCTTCTGATTCTCCTTCTGCTTCTCCTTCTGCTGCTCCTTCTCCTTCTTCTGCTTCTCCCTTTGATTCTGCTTCTTATGCTTATTCTTTTTCTTCTGCTTCTGCTCCTCCTGCTTCTGCTTCTTCTGCTTCTGCTCCTCCTGCTTCTGCTTCTTCTGCTTCTCCTTCTGCTTCTCCTTCTCCTTCTTCTTCTTCTTCTCCTTCTTCTTCTTCTTCTTCTTCTTCTTCTTCTTCTTCTTCTTCTTCTTCTTCTTCTTCTTCTTCTTCTTCTTCTTCTTCTTCTTCTTCTTCTTCTCTTTCTTCTTCTTCTGCTATTCCTGCATCTTCTGTTTCTTCTGCTTCTCCTTCTGCTTCTCTTATTGCTTCTGCTGTTCTTCCCTCTCCTTCTATTACTTCTACTTCTCCTTCAGCTTCTGCTTCTTCTGCTTCTCTTGCTTCTCCTTCTGCATCTTCTTCTGCTTCTGCTTCTCCTTCTGCTGGTTCTTCTGCTTCTGTTTCTCCTTCTGCTTCTCCTTCTGTTTCTTCTGCTTCTCCTTCTGATTCTCCTTCTGCTTCTCCTTTTGTTTCTCCTTCTCCTTCTCGTGCTTCTGCATTTCCTTCTGCTTCTCCTTCTGCTTCTGCTGCAACTGCTACTGCTTCTGCTTCTTCTGTTTCTTCTGCTTCTCCTTCTGCTTTTGATTCTCTTTCTGCTTCTGCTTCTCCTTCAGCTTGTCATTCTGCTTCTCCAGATTCTGCTTTTTCTGCTTCTCCTGCTTCTCCTTCTGCTTCAGGTTCTGCTTCTGCTTCTTGGGATTCTTATGCTTCTGCTCCTAGTGCTTCTGCTTCTTCTGCTTCCCCTCCTTCTCTTTCTGCTTCTCCTTCTGTTTCTGCTTCTCCTTCTTCTCCTGTTTCTTCTGCTTGTACTTCTCCTGCTTCTGCTTCTTCTGCTTTTCCTGCTTCTCTTTCTGCTTCTCCTTCTGCTTCTGCTCCTTCTCCTTCTTCTGTTTCTTCTTCTTCTGCTTCTCCCGCTTCTGCTTCTTCTGCTTCTCTTGCTTCTCGTTCTGCTTCTCTTCGTCGGCTTCTTTTTCTACTTCTGCTTCTGCTTCTTCTGATTCTGCTTCTTCTCCTTCTTCTTCTCCTACTTCTCCTTCTGCTTGTGCTTGTCCTTCTGCTTCTGCTTCTGCTTCTTTTCTGCTTCTGCTTCTCCTTCTCCTTCTTCTGCTTCTCCGTCTGCTTCTGCTTCTTCTGCTTTTCCTGATTCTCTTTCTAATTCTCCTTCTGCTTCTCCTTCTGTTTCTCCTTCTCCTTCTCGTTCTCCTTCTCCTTCTTCTCTTTCTGCTTCGGCATCTTCAGCTTCTTCTGCTTGCTTCTGCTTCTTCTGTGTCTTCTGTTTCTCCTTCTGCTCCTCCTGCTTTTGCTTCCCTTTCTGCTTCTGCTTCTCCTTCTGGTTCTCCTTCTTCTTCTCCAGATTCTTCTTCTCCTGCTTCTCCTTGTGCTTCAGGTTCTGCTTCTTCGGCTTCTTCTGCTTCTATTTCTGCTTCTCTATTTGTTTCTACTTCTCTTTCTGCTTCTGCTTCTTCTTCTGCTTCTGCTTCTCCTGCTTCTCCTTCTGTTTCTCTTTACGCTTATCCTTCTGCTTCTCCTTCTCCTTCTCCTTCTTCTGCTTCTCCTTCTGCTTCTTATTCTGCATCTTCTTCTGTTTCAATTTCTCCTTCTTCTGCTTTTCATTCTGCTTCCGCTTCTCCTGCTTCTGCTTCTTCTGCTTCTCCTTCTCATTCTCCTTCTCTTTCTGCTTCTGCTTATCCTTCTGTTTCTCCTACTCCTAATACTTCTCGTTCTCCTTCTCCGTCTTCTTCTTCTGCTTCTCCTGCTGCTTCTTCTTCTGCTTCTTCTGCTTTCTCTGTTTCTTCTTCTTCGGCTTCAGCTTCTGCTTCTTCTGCTTCTCCTTCTGCTTCTGCTCTTCCCCTTTTTCTGTTTCTTCTGCTTCTGCTTCTCCTGCTTCTTCTTCTTCTGCTTCTCCTACTTCTCTTTCTGCTTCTCCGTCTCATTCTCCTTCTCCTTCAATTTCTCCTTCTTGTGCTTCTCATTCTGCTTCTGCTTCTGCTCCTCCTATTTCTGTTTCTTCTGTTTCTTCTTCTGCTTCTCATTCTGCTTGTAATTATGCTTCTGCTCCTCCTACTCCTACTCCTTCTCTTTCTCCTTCTTCTTCTGCTTCTCGTTCTGCTTCTGCTACTGCTTCTTCTGCTTGTTCTATTTCTTCTGCTTCTGCTTTTCCAGCTTCTGCTGCTTCTGCTTCCCCTTCTGCTTCAGGTTCTCCTTCTGCTTCTTGGGCTTCTTCTGTTTCTTCTGCTTCTGCTTCTCCTGCTACTGTTTCTTCTGCTTCTCTTTCTGCTTCTCCTTCTGCTTCTGCTTCTCCTTCTGCTCTTTCTCCTTCTTCTGTTTCTTCTTCTACTGCTGCTTCTCCCGCTTCTGCTTCTTCTGATTCTCCTGCTTCTCCATCTGCTTCTGCTTCTCCTTCTCCTTCTTCTGCTTCTCTTTCTGCTTCTGCTTCTGCTTCTTCTGATTCTCCAACTTCTCCTTCTCCTTCTCCTTCTGTTTCTGCTTCTCTTTCTCCTTCTGCATCTCCTTCTGCTTCACCTTCTGCTGCTCCTTCTCTTTCTTCTTTTTCTCCCTCTGCTTCGGCTTCTGCATCTTATGCTTCTTTATTTCTTCTGCTTCTACTTCTCCTGCTTCTGCTTCTTATGCTTCTACTGCTTCTTTTTCTGCTTCTGCTTCTTCTGATGCTTCTGCTTCTACTTCTCTTTCTGCTTCTGCTTCTCCTGCTTGTTTTTCTGCTTCTTCTACTGCTTCTTCTGCGGCTTCTTCTACTTCTCTTTCTGCTTCTCTTTTTGCTTCTCTTTCTGCTTCTGCTTCTGCTTCTTCTGTTTCTCCTGCCTGAATTTCTGGTTCTACTTCTTCTGCTGCTTCTCCTTCGCTTCTGCTTCTCCTTCTGCTTCACTTTCTGCTTCTCTAATTCTTCTCTTTCGGCTTCTCCTGCTTCTGCATCTTGTGCTTCTCCTGCTTCTCTTTCTGCTTCTCATTACGCTTCTGCTTGTCCTTCTGCTTCTCCTCCTTCTCCTTCTCCTACTTCTGCTTCTCCTTCAGCTTCTGCTTCTTCTGCTTCTCCTGCTTCTCCTTCTGCATCTCCTTCTGCTTGTGCTTGTCCTTATGCTTCTTCTTCTGCCTCTGCTTCTCCTTCTCCTTCTTTTGCTTCTCCTTTTGCTTCGGCTTCTTCTGCTTTTCCTGCTTCTCCTTCTGCTTCTGCTTCTTCTGCGTCTCCTGCTTCTCCTTCTGCATCTTCTTCTGCTTCTGCTTCTCCTTCTCCTTCTTCTGCTTCTCCTTCTGATTCTCCTTCTGCTTCTTCTTATTCTGCTTTAACTGCTTCTCTTTCTGCTTCTCCTTCTGCTTCTCCTTCTGTTTCTCCTTCTCCTTCTTTTTCTTCTGCTTTTACTTCTACTTCTCCTTCTGCTTCTGCTA
>NW_012299138.1:0-3828 GCF_000151885.1 Dipodomys ordii | reverse complement strand
GAAGAAGGAGAAGAAGCAGAAGCAGAAGAGAAGCAGAAACAGAAGGAGAAACAGAAAGAGAAGGAGGGAAGAAGCAAAAGCAGGAGAAGCAGAAGCGTAAGAATCCGAAGAATCAGAAGCAGAACCTGAAGCAGAAGGAGAAGCAGGAGAAGCAGAAGAAGCAGAATCTGGAGAAGCAGAAGGAGAAGCAGAAGCAGAAAGAGAAGCAAAAGCAGAAGGAGAAGCAGAAGAAACAGAAGAAGCAGAGGCAGTAGCAGAAGAAGCAGAAGATGCAGAAGCAGAAGGAGAAGCAGAAGGAAAAGCAGAAGAACGAGAAGGAGAATGAGAAGGAGAAACAGAAGGAGAAGCAGAAAGAGAAGCAGAAGAAGGAGCAGGAGAAGGAAAAGCAGCAGGGGAAGCAGAAAGAGCAGCAGAAGGAGAAGCAGGAGAAGCAGAAACAGGAGAAGCAGAAGCAGAAGAAACAGGAGAAGGACAAGAAGCAGAAGCAGAAGGAGAAGCAGAAACAGAAGGAGAAGCAGAAAGAGAAGGAGAGGAAGCAGAAGAAGCAGAAGCAGGAGAATCAGAAGCATAAGAATCCGAAGAAGCAGAAGCAGAACCTGAAGCAGAAGGAGATTCAGGAGAAGCAGAAGAAGCAGAATCTGGAGAAGCAGAATGAGAAGCAGAAGGAAAAGCAGAAGCAGAAAGAGAATCAAAAGCAGAAGGAGAAGCAGAAGAAACAGAAGCAGTAGAAGCACTAGCAGTTGTAGCAGAAGCAGAAGGAAAAGAAGGAGAAGGAGAAAGAAAAGTAGAAGCAGAAGGAGAAGCAGAAAGAGAAGCAGGTAAAGCAGAATAAGCAGAAGCAGAAGGAGAAGAAGGAGAATCAGAAGGAGAAGCAGAAGAAGGAGAAGGAGAAGCAGAAGAAGATGCAGAAGGAGAAGCAGGAGAAGCAGAAGAAGCAGAAGCAGAAGGAGAAGGACAAGCAGAAGAAGCAGAAGCAAAAGGAGAAACAAAAGAAGGAGAAGGAGAAGCAGAATAAGGACAAGCACAAGCAGAAGGAGATGCAGAAGGAGAAGCAGGAGAAGCAGAATAAGCAGAATCTGAAGTAGAAGAAAGAAAAAAAGAAGAAGAAGCAGAAGAGGAAGCAGCAGGAGAAGCAGAAGCAGAAGAAGGAGAAGGAGAAAGAGAAGGATTTGGAGTAGAAGAAACAGAAGGATAAGCAGAAGCAGAAAGAGAAGGAGAAGGAGAAGCAGGAGAAGCAGAAGCAGGAGAAGCAGAAGCAGAATGAAAAGCAGAAGAAGGAGAAATTGAAACAGAAGAATATGCAGAAGGAGAAGCAGAAGCAGAAGGAGAAGCAGAAGAAGGAGGAGAAGGAGAAGCAGAAGGAAAATCATAAAGAGAAACAGAAGGAGAAGAAGGAGAAGCAGAAGTGGGAGAAGCAGAAGGAGAAGAAATAGAAGAAGGAGAAGAAGCAGAAGGAGAAGCAGAAACAGAAAGAGATGCAGAAATAGAAGCAGAAGAAGCTGAAGAAGCAGAAGAAGAACCTGAAGCCGAAGGAGATGCAGGAGAAGCAGAATCTGGAGAAGAAGAAGGAGAACCAGAAGGAGAAGCAGAAGCAGAGAGAGAAGAAAAAGCAGAAGGAGAAGCAGAAGAAACAGAAGAAGCAGAAGCAGTAGCAGAAGAAGCTGAAGATGCAGAAGGAGAAGCAGAAGGAAAAGCAGAACAAGAAGGAGAAGGAGAAACAGAAGGAGAAACAGAAGGAGAAGCAGAAGGAGAAGCAGGAAAAGGAGAAGAATCAGTAGCAGACGGAGAAGGAGAAGCAGAAGTAGAAGAAGAAGCATAAGGACAAGCACAAGCAGAAGGAGATGCGGAAGGAGAAGCAGGAGAAGCAGAAGAAGCAGAAACAGAAGGAGTAGAAGAAGAAGAAGAAGCAGAAGAAGCAGAAGCAGAAGCAGAAGCAGACGAATAGAAGCAGAACGAGAAGCAGGAGAAGCAGAAGAAGAAGAAACAGAAGAAGGAGAAGTAGCAGAAGCAGAAGGAGAAGCAGAAACAGAAAGAGATGCAGAAATAGAAGCAGAAGAAGCTGAAGAAGCAGAAGAAGAACCTGAAGCCGAAGGAGATGCAGGAGAAGCAGAATCTGGAGAAGAAGAAGGAGAACCAGAAGGAGAAGCAGAAGCAGAGAGAGAAGTAAAAGCAGAAGGAGAAGCAGAAGAAACAGAAGAAGCAGAAGCAGTAGCAGAAGAAGCTGAAGATGCAGAAGCAGAAGGAGAAGCAGAAGGAAAAGCAGAACAAGAAGGAGAAGGAGAAACAGAAGGAGAAACAGAAGGAGAAGCAGAAGGAGAAGCAGGAAAAGGAGAAGAATCAGTAGCAGACGGAGAAGGAGAAGCAGAAGTAGAAGAAGAAGCATAAGGACAAGCACAAGCAGAAGGAGATGCAGAAGGAGAAGCAGGAGAAGCAGAAGAAGCAGAAACAGAAGGAGTAGAAGAAGAAGAAGAAGCAGAAGAAGCAGAAGCAGAAGCAGAAAGAGAAGCAGACGAATAGAAGCAGAACGAGAAGCAGGAGAAGCAGAAGAAGAAGAAACAGAAGAAGGAGAAGTAGCAGAAGCAGAAGGAGAAGCAGAAAGTGAAGCAGAAACAGAAGGAGAAGCAGAAAGAGAATGAGGGGAAGCAGAAGAAGCAGAAGCATAAGAATCCGAAGAAGCAGAAGCAGAACCTGAAGCAGGAGAAGTAGAAGAAGCAGAATCTGGAGAAACAGAATGAGAAGCAGAATGAGAAGCAGAAGCAGAAGCAGAAAGAGAATCAAAAGCAGAAGTAGAAGCAGAAGAAACAGAAGAAGCAGAAGCAGTAGTCGTTGTAGCAGAAGCAGAAGGAGAAGCAGTAGGAAAAGCAGAAGAACGAGAAGGAGAAGTAGAAGCAGAAGGAGAATCAGAAGGAGAAGCAGAAGAAGGAGAAGGAGAAGCAGAAGCAGAAGAAGCAGCAGAAGCAGAAGCAGAAGCAGAAGAAGATGCAGAAGGAGAAGCAGAAGAAGCAGAAGCAGAAGAAGAAGCAGAAGTAGGAGAAGGAGAAGGAGAAGAAAGGGCAGCAGAAGCAATAGGAAAAGCAGAAGGAGAAGCAGAAGAATGAGAAGAAGAAAGAGAAGCCGGAAAAGCACAAATGCAGAATCAGGAGAAGCAGCAGCAGGAGAAGCAGAAGCAGAAGAAGATGCAGAACGAGAAGCAGGAGAAGCAGAAGAAGCAGAAGCAGAAGGAGAAGCAGAAGTAGGAGAAGGAGAAGGAGAAGGAAGGGCAGCAGAAGCAATAGGAGAAGCAGAAGGAGAAGCAGAAGGAGAAGCACAAGCAGAAAGAGAAGCAGTAGAAGCAGAAGAAGCAGGAAAAGCAGAAGCAGAAGAAAGAGAAGAAGAAGAAGAAGAAGAAGAAGAAGAAGAAGAAGAAGAAGAAGAAGAAGAAGAAGAAGAAGAAGAAGAAGAAGAAGAAGAAGAGGAAGAAGAAGAGGAAGAAGAAGAGGAAGCAGCAGCATAAGGAGAAGCATAAGGAGAAGCAGTAGAAGCAGCAGAAGCAGAAGCAGAAGAAAAAGAATAAGCAAAAGAAGCAGAAGCAGAAGCAGTGGGAGAAGCAGAAGAAGGAGAAGGAGAAGGAGCAGCAGAAGGAGAAGCAGAAGCAGAAAGAGAAGCAGAAACAGAAGGAGAACACGAAGGAGAAGCAGGAGAATCAGAAGAAGCAGAAGTAGAAGCAGAAAGAGGAGAAGAAGGAGAAGCAGAAGTAGAATCAGAAGAAACAGAAGAAGAAGAAGCAGAAGAAACAGAAGCAAAAGAAACAGAAGAAGGAGAAGAGCAGAAGCAAAAGGAGAAGCAGAA
>NW_012299137.1:0-3829 GCF_000151885.1 Dipodomys ordii | reverse complement strand
ACTGCGGTGACACAGCGGGGGAAACAGCGGGGGACACAGCCGGACACAGCGGGACACAGCGGGGGACACATGGAGGACTCAGCGGGACAAAGCGGGGACACACCGGCGACTCACCGGGGGACACAGCGGGGGACAAAGCGGGACACCACAGAACACAGTGGGAAACAGCGGGACACAGCGGGGAAACTGCGGGGACACAGGGGGACAAAGCCTGGGACACATAGGGACACAGCGGGAGACAGAGCAGGACACAGTGGGGAACACAGAGAGAGACTCAGCAGGACCCAGCGGGACACAGCGTCGATACAGCGGGTACACAGCGGGACACAGCGGGGTACACAGCTGTAGACACAACGGGACACAGTGGGGGACACAGCAGCACACAGCGGGACACAGCAGGGCACAGCAGGGACAAAACGGGAGACACAGTGGGGAACAGAGCAGGACACAGCGGGGGACACAGAGAGGACACAGTGGGGACACAGCGAGACTCAGCCGGGGACACAGCGGGGGAAAAAGCGGGACACCACGGGACACAGTGGGACACAGCGGGACACAGCGAGGTCACTGCGGGACACAGTGTGGGACAAAGCGGGACACAGCGGGACACAGCGGGGACGCAGCGGGACACAGCGGGACACGGCGGGGGACACAGCGGGACACAGAGCGGGACATAGCGAGGACACAGCGGGACACAGCGGGACACAGCGGGGGACACAGCGAGGACACAGTGGGGGACACAGTGGGGGAAACAGCTGGACACAGCGGGGAACACAGCGAGGACACAGCGGCACCCAGCGGGACACAGCGTAGATACAGCGGAGACACAGCGTTACACATCATGGTACAAAGCTGTGGACACAACGGGACACAGTGGGGGCACAGTGGGACACAGCGGGACGCAGTGGGACACAGCGGGGACAAAGCGTGAGACACAGCAGTGGACAGAGCTGGAGACAGCGGGGGACACAGCGGGGACACAGCGAGGACACTGCGGGACAGAGCGGGACACTGCAGGGCACAGCGGTGGACACAGCGGGACACAGCGGGGGACACAGGGAGGACACAGCGGGACACAGCGCTGACACTGCGGGGACACAGCGGGGGACACAGCGGGGGACACAGCCGGACACAGCGGGACACAGCGGGGGACACATGGAAGACTCAGCGGGACAAAGCGGGGACACACCGGCGACTCACCGGGGGACACAGCGGGGGACAAAGCGGGACACCACAGAACACAGTGGGAAACAGCGGGACACAGCGGGGAAACTGCGGGGACACAGGGGGACAAAGCGTGGGACACATAGGGACACAGCGGGGGACACAGCGGGGGACACAGCGGGACACAGTGGGACACAGCGGGGAACACAGGGGGCCACAGCGGGACCCAGCGGGGAACACAGCGAGGACACAGCGGGACCCAGCGGTACACAGCGTCGATACAGGGGGGATACAGCGTTACACAGCGTGGTACACAGCTGTGAACACAACGGGACACAGTGGGGGCACAGCGGGACACAGCGGGACACAGTGGGACACAGCGGGGACAAAGCTTGAGACACAGCGGGGTACAGAGCAGGAGACAGCGGGGGACACAGCGAGGACACAGCGGGACAAAGCGCTGACACTGCGGGGGACACAGCGGGGGACACAGCGGGGGACACAGCCGGACACAGCGGGACACAGCGGGGGAAACAGGGGGGACCCAGCGGGACCCAGCGCGGGACACAGCGTGGACACATTGGGACACAGCGGGGACACAGCAGGACACAGCGGGGGACACAGCAGTACACAGCGGGACACAGCGGGTCACAGCGAGGGACACAGAGGGGTACATAGCAGGACACAGTGGGGAACACAGGGAGGACACAGCGGGACCCAGCGGGACACAGCGTCGATACAGCGGGGACACAGCGGGACACAGTGGGGTACACAGCTGGGGACACAACGGGACACAGCAGGGGACACAGCGAGGACACAGCAGAACACAGTGTGGGAAACAGCGAGGACACAGCGGGACACAGCGAGACACAGCGGGACACAGTGGGGACACAGCAGTAGACACAGCGAGACACAGCGGGGGACACAGCGGGACACAGCGGGGAACACAGCGAGGACACAGCGGGGACACAGCGGGGACATTGCGGGAACATAGTGGGACACAGCGGGGCACACAGCGGGACACAGCGGGACACAGCTTGGGACACAGCGGGAACACAGCAGGACACAGCAGGGGACACAGCGAGGACACAGCGGGACACAGCGTGGGACAAAGCGGGAGACAGCAGGGGACACAGTGAGGACACAGCGGGACACAGCGGCGACACATAGAGGACTCAGCGGGGGACACAGTGGGGGACAGAGCGGGACACAGCGGGACACTGCGGGGCACAGCGGGGGACACAGCGGGACACCGCGGGGGACCCAGCGGGACACAGCGGGACACAGCGGGACACTGCAGGGCACAGCGGGGGACACAGCAGGACACATCGGGGGACACAGGGAGGACACAGCTTAACACAACAGCTTAACACAACATGGGACAAAGCGAGGACACAGCGGGACACAGCAAGACACAGCCGGACACAGCTGGGACACAGCAGTGGACACAGCAGGACACAGCGGGAGACAAAGCGGGACACCAAGGAACACAGCAGGACACAGCGTGAAACAGCGGTGAACCTGCGGGGACACAGCGGGACACAGCGGCGGACACAGCGGGACCCAGCGGGACACAGCTGGGGACACAGCGGGACACAGCGTCTATAGAGCGGGGACACAGCGGGACACAGCGGTGACACAGCGGGTCCCAGCAGGGACACAACAAGGACACAGCGGATGACACAGCGGGACACAGCGGGACACAGAGGGGGACACAGCAAGGGACACAGCGGGGGACACAGCGGGACACAGAGGGGGACACAGCGTGGACACAGCGGGACACAGAGGGACACAGCGGGGGACAGAGCGAGGACACAGTGTGGGACAAAGTGGGGGAAACAGCTGGACACAGCGTGGAACACAGCGAGGACACATCGGGACCCATCGGGACACAGCGTCGATACAGCGGAGACACAGCGTTACACAGCATGGTACAAAGCTGTGGACACAACGGGACACAGTGGGGGCACAGCAGGACACAGCGAGACGCAGTGGGACACAGCGGGGACAAAGCGTGAGACATAGCAAGGGACAGAGCTGGAGACAGCGGGTGACAAAGCGGGGACACAGCGAGGACACAGCGGGACAGAGCGGGACACTGCAGGGCACAGCGGGGGACACAGTGGGACACAGCGGGGGACACAGCGGGAGACAGCGGGGGACACAGCGGGACACAGCGGGACACAGCGCTGACACTGCGGGGACACAGCGGGGAACACAGCGGGGGACACAGCCGGACACAGCGGGACACAGCGGGGGATACATGGAGGACTCAGCGGGACAAAGCGGGGACACAGCGGCGACTCACCGGGGGACACAGCGGGGGACAAAACAGGACACCACAGAACACAGTGGGAAACAGCGGGACACAGCGGGGAAACTGCGGGGACACAGGGGGACAAAGCGTGGGACACATAGGGACACAGCGGGGGACACAGCGGGGGACACAGCGGGACACACTGGGACACAGCGGGGCACACAGGGGGGACACAGCGGGACCCAGCGGGGAACACAGCGAGGACACAGCGGGACCCAGCGGTACACAGCGTCAATACAGCGGTATTCACAGCGTTACACAGCGTGGTACACAGCTGTGAACACAACGGGACACAGTGGGGGTTAGCGGAACACAGCGGGACACAGTGGGACACAGCGGGGACAAAGC
>NW_012299136.1:0-3829 GCF_000151885.1 Dipodomys ordii | reverse complement strand
AAGGGACACATCGGGGGACCCAGCGGGACCCATCAGGTACACAGCGTCGATAGAGCGGGGACACCGCGGGACATATCGGGGTACACAGCTGGGGACACAACGGGACACAGCGGTGGACACAGCGAGGACACAGCGGGACACAGCTGGGACACTGAGGGAACATAGAGGGACACAGCGGGTACACAGCGGGACACAGCGGGGGACACAGAGTGGTACACAGCGGGGCACAGCGAGAAACACAGCGAGGTCACAGCGGGGGCCAAAGCAGGACAACACGGGACACAGTGTGACACAGTAGGACACAATGGGGACACAGCGGGACACAGCGGGGAACACAGCGAGGACACAGCGGGACACAGCGGGACACAGCGTCGATACAGCGGGCACACAGCGTTACACAGCGTGGTACTCAGCTGTGGACACAACGGGACACAGTGGGGGCACAGCCGGACACAGCAGGACACAGTGGGACACAGCGTTGACAAAGTGTGAGACACAGCGAGGGACAGAGCGGGAGACAGCGGGGAACACAGCGAAGACACAGCGGGACACAGTGGGACACAGCGTCGATAAAGCGGGGACACAGCATTACACAGCGTAGTACACATCTGTTTACACAACGGGACACAGTGGGGGCACAGCCGGACACAGCGGGACACAGTGGGACACAGCGGGGACAAAGAGTGAGACACAGCAGGGGTCAGAGAGGGAGACAGCAGGGGACACAGTGAGGAAACAGCGGGACACAGCGGTGACACAGCGGGGACTCAGCGGGAGACACAGCGAGGACACAGCGGGGGACACAGTGGGACACAGCGAGGAACACAGCAAGGACACAGCGGGACCCAGCGGGACACAGCGTAGATACAGCGGGCACACAGCGTTACACAGCGTGGTACACAGCTGTGGACACAACGAAATACAGTGGGGGCACAGCGGGACACAGCGGGACACAGTGGGACACAGCGGGGACAAAGCGTGAGACACAGCGGGGGACAGAGCGGGAGACAGCGGGGGACACAGCGAGGACACAGCGGGACACAGCGGGGACTCAGCGGGGGACACAGCGGGAGACAAAGCGGGACACCACGGAACATAGCGGGACACAGCGGGAAACAGCAGTGACCCTGCGGGGACACAGTGGGACACAGCTGGGGACAACAGCGGGACACAGAGGGGGACAGAGCGGGAAACAGAGGGAGACAGAGCGTGGGACACAGCGAGACACAGCAGGGACAAAGCTGGACACAGCGGGGTACACAGAGGGACACAGCGGGGACGCAGCGGGGAAACAGGGTGACACAGCAGGACACAGCGGGACACAGCGGAAGACACAGCAGTACACAGCAGGACAAAGCGGGACACAGCGGGGACACTGCAGAGACACAGCGGGGGACACAGCGGGACAGAGTGGGGTACACACCTGGGGACACAGCGAGGACACAGCGGGACACAGCGGGACACATCGGGGACACTGCGGGAACATAGCATGACACAGCGGGGTACACAGCGGGACACAGCGGGACACCGCTGGGGACACAGCGGGGACACAGCGGGACACAGCGGAACACAGCAGGAGACAAAGCGGGAGACAGCGGGGCACACAGCGAGGACACAGGGGGACACAGAGGCGACACAGAGGGGATTCAGTGGGGGACACAGCGTGGGACAAAGTGGGACACCACGGACACAGTGTTACACAGAGGGACACAGCGGGGACACTGCGGGACACAGCAGGAAAAAGCAGGGGACACAGCGGGACACAGCGTGCCACAGCGGGGGACACAGCGGGGGACAGCGGAGACAGAGAGTGGCCACAGCGAGACACAGCGGTGACACAGCTGGACACAGCGGGGTACACAGCAGGACACAGAGGGCACACAGCGGGGACACAGCGGGACACAGCGGGACACAGCGGGGACACAGCAGGACAAAGCGGGAGACACAGCGGGACACAGCAGGCACACAGCGGGGACACAGTGGGACACAGCGGGAACACAGCGGGGACAAAGCGGGACACAGCTGGACACAGCGGGACACAGCGGTGGACACAGCGACACACAGTGGTGGTCCCAGTGAGGACACAGCAGGACACAGCAGGGACACACCGAGGACACAGCTGGGGACACAGCGGTGGACACAGCGGGACACAGCAGGGAACACAGCGAGGACACAGCGGGACACAGCGGGACACAGCGTCGATACAGCGGGGACACAGCGTTACACAGCGTGGTACACAGCGTGGTACACAGCTGTGGACACAACGGGACACAGTGGGGGCACAGCCGGACACAGCGGTACACAGTGGGACACAGCGGGGACAAAGCGTGAGACACAGCGGGGGACAGAGAGGGAGAAAGTAGGGGACTCAGCGAGGACACAGCGGCACACAACGGGACACAGCGGGAAGCAGAGGTGAACCTGCGGGGACACAGCGGGACACAGCGGGACACAGCGGGACACAGCAGGGGGACACAGCGAGGACACCACGGAACACAGCGGGACACAGCAGGAAACAGAGGTGAACCTGCGGGGACACAGCGGGACACAGTGGGGGACACAATGCGAAACAGCGGGGGACACAGCGGGACACAGTGGGGGACAGAGTGTGGGACACAGCGAGACACAGCGGGGACAAAGCTGGACACAGCGGGCTACACAGAGGGAAACAGCAGGAACACAGTGGGGAAACAGCGTGACACAGCAGGACACAGCGGGAAACAGCCGGGGACACAGCGAGGACACAGCGGCACAGAACGGGGGACACAGCAAGGACACAGTGGGACACAGCGGGGGACACAGCGAGACATAGCGGGGGACACAGCGGGGGACACAGAGGGACACAGCGGGACACAGCGGGGGACACAGGGAGGACACAGCGGGACACAGCGGGGGACATAGCGAGGACACATTGGGACACAGCGCGGACAGAGCGGGACTCAGCGGGGCACAGCAGTACACAGTGGGACACAACGGGACACAGCGGGGACACAGCAGGGACACAGCGGGGGACACACCGGGACACAGCGGGGGACACAGGGAGGACACAGCGGGACCCAGGTGAACCCAGCGTCGATATGGCAGGGACACAGCAGGACACAGCGGGGAAAAAAGCGAGGACACAGCGGAACACAGCGTGGGACACAGCGAGGACACAGTGAGGACACAGCAGGACAAGGCGGGGAACACAGCGGGACCCAGGGCGACACAGCGTCGATACAGCGGGGACACAGCGTTACACAGCGTGGTACACAGCTGTGAACACAACGGGACACAGTGGGGGCACAGCGGGACACAGCGGGACACAGTGGGACGCAGCAGGGACAAAGCTTGAGACACAGCGGGGTACAGAGCGGGAGACAGCGGGGGACACAGCGAGGACACAGCGGTACACAGCGCTGACACTGCGGGGCACACAGCGGTACACAGCGGGGAACACAGCGGGGGACACAGCGGGACACAGAGGGACACAGCGGGGGACACAGGGGGGACACAGCGGGACACAGTGGGGGACACAGCGAGGACACATTGGGACACAGCAGGGACACAGCGGGACGCAGCGGGGGACACAGCAGTACACATCGGGACACAGCGGGACACAGCGAGGGACGCAGAGGGGTACACAGCGGGATAAAGCGGGGAACACAGCGAGGACACAACGGGATCAAGCGGGACACAGCGTCGATACAGCGGGAACACAACGGGACACAGCGGGGTACACAGCTGGGGACACATCGGGACTCAGCGGGGGACACAGCGGTACACAGCGGGGAACACTGGTAGACATAGCGGGACCTCTCGGTAACCTGCGTCGTTACAGCGGGGACTC
>NW_012299135.1:0-3829 GCF_000151885.1 Dipodomys ordii | reverse complement strand
CTCTTTCTGCTTCTGCTTCTCCTTCAACTTCTCATTCTGCTTCTCCATATTCTGCTTCTTCTGCTTCTCCTGCTTCTCCTTCTGCTTCAGGTTCTGCTTATGCTTCTTCGGATTCTTATGCTTCTGCTTCTCCTGCTTCTGCTTCTTCTGCTTCCCCACCTTCTCTTTCTGCTTCTCCTTCTGTTTCTGCTTCTCCTTCTGCTTCTGCTTCTTGTCCTTCTCCTGTTTCTTCTGCTTCTGCTTCTCCTGTTTCTGCATCTCCTGCTTCTCCTTCTGATGCTCTTTCTGCTTCTGCTGCTGCTTTTCCTTCTCCTGCTCCTTCTTCTGCTTCTCTTTCTGCTTCTCCTTCTGTTTCTCCTTCTCCTTCTCGTTCTTCTGCTTTTCCTTCTGCTTCTCCTTCTGCTTCACCAGATTCTGCTTCTTCTGCTTCTACTGCTTCTCCTTCTGCTTCAGGTTCTGCTTCTGCTTCTTCGGCTTCTTCTGCTTCTGCTTCTCCTGCTTCTGCTTCTTCTCCTTCTTCTGTTTTTTCTGTTTCTGCTTCTCCTGCTTCTGCTTCTCCTGCTTCTCGTTCTGCTTCTTTTTCTGCTTCTCCTTCTCCTTCTTCTGCTTATCCTTCTGCTTCTGCTTCTGCTTCTCCTTCTGCTTCTGCTTCAATTTCTCCTTGTGATTCTCATTCTGCTTATGCGTCTTCTGTTTCTTCTGCTTCTCCTACTGCTCGTGCGGCTTCTCCTTCGGCGTCTCTTTCTGCTTCTGCTTATCCTTTTGCTTCTCCTACTCCTAATCCTTCTCTTTCGCCTTCTCCTTCTTCTTCTTCTGCTTCTCCTGGTGCTTCTGCTTCTGCTTATTCGACTATTTCTGTTTCTTCTGCTTCTGCTTGTGCTTCTTCTGTTTCTCCTTCTCCTTCTGCTTCAGATTCTGCTTCTGCTTCTTCGGCTTCTCCTGTTTCTTCTGATTCTGCTTCTCCTGCTTCTTCTGCTTCTCCTGCTTCTCTTTCCTTCTGCTTCTGCTTCTCCTTCTGCTTCTGCTTCTGCTCTTCTCCTTCTTCTGTTTCTTTTGCTTCTGTTTCTTCTGCTTCTTCTTCTTCTGTTTCTTCGGATTCTACTTCTGCTTCTCCTTCTTCTCCTCTTTCTGCTTCTACTTCTGCTTCTTCTGATTCTCCTGCTTCTCCTTCTTGTTCTCCTTCTGTTTCTGCTTCTCTTTCTGCTTCTGCTTCTCCTTCTGCTGCTCCTTCTCCTTCTCCTACTTCTGCTTCTCCCACTGCTTCTGCTTCTTTTGCTTATTCTTTTTCTTCTGCTTCTGCTTCTCCTGCTTCTGCTTCTACTGCTTCTCCTTATGCTTCCCCTTATGCTGCTGCTTCTTCTTCTTCTTCCTCTTCTTCTCCTTCTTTTTCGTCTTCTTCTTCTTCCTTTCTTTCTTCTGCTTCTGCTTTTCCTGCTTCTTCTGCTTCTACTGTTTCTCTTTCTGCTTCTCATTCTGCTTCTGCTTCTCCTTCTGCTTCTCCTATTGCTTCTGCTGCACTTCCTTCTCCTTCTCCTTCTCCTACTTCTGCTTCTCCTTCTGCTTCTGCTTCTTCTGCTTCTCCTGCTTCTCGTTCTGCATCTTTTTCTGCTTCTGCTTCTCCTTCTGGTGCTTCTTCTGCTTCTGCTACTCCTTCTTCTGATTCTCCTTCTCCTTCTCTTTCTGCTGTTCCTTCTCCTCTTCTGTTCTCCCTCTGATTCTTCTTCTTATGCTTATTCTTTTTCTACTGCTTCTGCTTCTCCTGCTTCTGCTTCTTCTGCTTCTACTTCTTCTCCTTATGCTTCTCCTTCTCCTTCTCCTTTTTTTTCTTCTTCTTCTTCTTCTTCTTCTTCTTCTTCTTCTTCTTCTTCTTCTTCTTCTTCTTCTTCTTCTTCTTCTTCTTCTTCTTCTTCTCTTTCTTCTGCTTCTTCTTTTCCTGCTTCTTCTGCTTCTACTGCTTCTCTTTCTGCTTCTCATTCTGCTTCTGCTTCTCCTTCTGCTAATCCTATTGCTTCTGCGGCTCTTCCTTCTCCTTCTCCTACTTCTGCTTCTCCTTCAGCTTCTGCTTCTTCTGCTTCTCCTGCTTCTCCTTCTTCTTCAGGTTCTGCTTATGCTTCTTCGGATTCTTATGCTTCTGCTTCTCCTGCTTCTGCTTCTTCTGCTTCCCCTCCTTCTCTTTCGGCTTCTCCTTCTGTTTCTGCTTCTCCTTCTTCTTCAGGTTCTGCTTATGCTTCTTCGGATACTTCTGCTTCTGCTTCTCCTGTTTCTGCATCTCCTGCTTCTCCTTCTGCTGCTCTTTCTGCTTCTCCTGCTGTTCTCTTTCTCCTGCTCCTTCTTCTGCTTCTCTTTCTGCTTCTCCTTCTGTTTCTCCTTCTCCTTCTCCTTCTCGTTCTTCTGCTTTTCCTTCTGCTTCTCCTTCTGCTTCTGCATCTTCTGCTTCTTCTGCTACTGCCTCTGCTTCTTCTGTTTCTTCTGCTTATCCTTCTGCTTCTCCTTCTGCTTTTGCTTCTCTTTCTGCTTCTGCTTCTCCTTCTGCTTCTCCAGATTCTGCATCTTCTGCTTCTCCTGCTTCTCCTTCTGCTTCAGATTCTGCTTCTGCTTCTTCGGCTTCTTCTGCTTCTGCTTCTCCTGCTGCTGCTTCTTCTGCTTCTCCTGCTTCTCTTTCTGCTTTTCCTTCTGTTTCTGCTTCTCCTTCTGCTTCTGCTTCTTCTCCTTCTGTTTCTTCTGCTTCTGCTTCTCCAACTTCTGCTTCTCTTGCTTCTCGTTCTGCTTCTCTTTCTGCTTCTCTTTCTGCTTCTCCTTCTCCTTCTTCTGCTTCTCCTTCTGCTTCTGCTTCTCCTTCTGCTTCTGCTTCAATTTCTCCTTCTGCTGCTCATTCTGCTTCTGCGTCTTCTGTTTCTTCTGCTTCTCCTGCTTCTGCTTCTCCTGCTTCTCCTACTTGTCGTGCTGCTTCTCCTTCTGCGTCTCTTTCTGCTTCTGCTTATCCTTTTGCTTCTGCTACTCCTAATCCTTCTCTTTCGCTTTCTCCGTCTTCTTCTTCTGCTTCTACTGCTGCTTCTGCTTCTGCTTATTCTACTATTTCTGTTTCTTCTGCTTCTGCTTCAGATTGTGCTTCTTCTGTTTCTCCTTCTGCTTCAGATTCTGCTTCTGCTTCTTTGGCTTCTCCTGTTTCTTCTACTTCTGCTTCTCCTGCTTCTTCTGCTTCTCCTGCTTCTCTTTCTGCTTCTCCTCCGCCTCTGTTTCTCTTTCTGATTCTGCTTCTCATTCTGCTTCTCCAGATTCTGCTTCTTCTGCTTCTCCTGCTTCTCCTTCTGCTTCAGGTTCTGCTTCTGCTTCTTCGGATTCTTATGCTTCTGTTTCTCCTGCTTCTGCTTCTTCTGCTTCCCATCCTTCTCTTTCTGCTTCTCCTTCTGCTTCTGCTTCTCCTTCTGTTTCTGCTTCTTCTCCTTCTTCTGTTTCTTCTGCTTCTGCTTCTCCTGCTTCTGCTTCTCCTGCTTCTCGTTCTGATTCTCTTTCTGCTTCTCCTTCTCCTTCTCCTTCTTCTGCTTCTCCTTCTGCTTCTACTTCTCCTACTGCTTCTGATTCTGCTTCTGCTTCTTCGGCTTCTCCTGTTTCTTCTGCTTCTGCTTCTCCTGCTTCTTCTGCTTCTCCTGCTTCTCTTTCTGCTTCTCCTTCGCTTCAGCTTCTGCTTCTGCTCTTCTCCTTCTTCTGTTTCTTTTGCTTCTGTTTCTTCTGCTTCTTCTTCTTTTGTTTCTTCTGATTCTACTTTTGCTTCTCCTATCTTCTCCTCTTTCTGCTTCTACTTCTGCGTCTTCTGCTTCTCCTGCTTCTC
>NW_012299134.1:0-3829 GCF_000151885.1 Dipodomys ordii | reverse complement strand
TGTCTGCCGCTTTGTCCCCGCTGTGTCCCTAGCTGTGTCCCGCTGTGTCCTGCTGTGTCCCCCGCTTTGTCCCGCTGAGTCCCATCTGTGTCGCCGCTGTGTCCCACTATGTTCCGGCAGTGTCCCCGCTGTGTCCCGCTGTATCCCGCTGTGTCCTCGCTGTGTCCCCCGAGTGTCCCGTTGTGTCCCCAGCTGTGCACCCCGCTGTGTCCCGCTGTGTCCTCGTTGTGTCCCCGGCTGTGTCCTGCTGTGTTCCCGCTGTGTCCCAAGCTGTGTCCCGCTGTGTCCCGCTGTGTGCCCCGCTGTGTCCTGCTGGGTGCCGCTGTTCCCCCGCTGTGTCCTCGCTCTGTCCCGCTGTGTCTACTGCTGTGTCCCCGCTGTGTCCCGCTGTGTCTCGCTGTGTCCCGCTGTGTCCTCGCTGTTTCCCATGCTGTGTTCTGCTGTGTCCTCGCTGTGTCCCGCGCTGTGTCCCGTTGTTTACCCAGCTGTGTACCCTGCTGTGTCCCGATGTGTCCCCGCTGTATCGACGCTGTGTCCCGCTTGGTCCCGCTGTATCCTCGCTGTGTTCCCCGCTGTGTCCCGCTGTTTACCCCTCTGTGTCCCCCGCTGTGTCCCGCTGTGTCCCGCTGTGTACTGCTGTGTCCCGCGCTGAGTCCCGCTGTGTCCCCGCTGTGTCCCAATGTGTCCTCGCTGTGTCCCGCCCTGGGTCCCGCTGTGTCCCCCCTGTGTCCCCCGCTGTGTCCGGCTGTGTCCGGCTGTGTCCCCCGCTGTGTCCCCCGCAGTGTCAGCGCTGTGTCCCGCTGTGTCCTCGCTGTGTCCCCCGCTGTCTCCCGCTCTGTACCCCACTGTGTCTCAAGCTTTGTCCCCGCTGTGTCCCACTGTGTCCCGAGCTGTGTCCCGCTGTGTCCCGCTGTGTCCCCCGCTGTGTCCTGCTGTGTCCCGCTGTGTCCTGCTGGGTCCCGCTGTGTCCCCGCTGTGTCACCGCTGTGTCCCGCTGTGTCCCCTGCTGTGTCCCGCTGTGTCGCCACAGGTTCACCGCTGTTTCTCACTGTGTCCCGCTGTGTTCCGTGGTGTCCCGCTTTGTCCCCCGCTGTGGCCTCCCTGAGCCACCTCTGTGTCCCCGCTGTGTCCCGCTGTGTCCTCGCTGTGTCCGCCTCTGTCTCCCGCTCTGTCCACCACTGTGTCTCATGATTTGTCCCCGCTGGGTCCCACTGTGTCCTGCTCTGTCCCCCACTGTGTCCCCCGCTGAGTCCTCTATTTGTTGCCACTGTGTCCCGCTGTGTCCTCGCTGTGTCCCCTGCTACCTCCCGCTTTGTCCCACGCTGTGTCCCGCTGTGTCCCGCTGTGTCCTCGTTGTGTCCCCGGCTGTGTCCTGCTGTGTTCCCGCTGTGTCCCAAGCTGTGTCCCGCTGTGTCCCGCTGTGTGCCCCGCTGTGTCCTGCTGGGTGCCGCTGTGTCCCCGCTGTGTCCCCGCTGTGTCCTCGCTGTGTCCCGCTGTGTCTACTGCTGTGTCCCCACTGTGTCCCGCTGTGTCTCGCTGTGTCCCGCTGTGTCCTCGCTGTTTCCCACGCTGAGTTCTGCTGTGTCCTTGCTGTGTCCCCCGCTGTGTCCCGATGTGTACCCAGCTGTGTACCCCGCTGTGTCCCACTGTGTCCCCGCTGTATCGACGCTGTGTCCCGCTGTGTCCCGCTGTGTCCTCACTGTGTTCCCCGCTGTGTCCCGCTGTTTACCCCTCTGTGTCCCCCGCTGTGTCCCGCTGTGTCCCGCTGTGTACTGCTGTGTCCCGCGCTGAGTCCCGCTGTGTCCCCGCTGTGTCCCAATGTGTCCTCGCTGTGTCCCGCGCTGGGTCCCGCTGTGTCCCCCCGTGTCCCCCGCTGTGTCCGGCTGTGTCCGGCTGTGTCCCCCGCTGTGTCCCCCGCTGTGTCCTCGCTGTGTCCGCCTCTGTCTCCCGCTCTTTCCACCGCTGTGTCTCAGGCTTTGTCCCCGCTGGGTCCCGCTGTGTCCCGCAGTGTCCCCAGCTGTGTCCCGCTGTGTCACCGCTGTGTCCCGCTTTGTCCTCGCTGTGTCCCCCGCTGTGTCCCATTTTGTCCCTGCTGTGTACCTCGCTGTGTCCCTCTGTGTCCCACGCTGTGTCCCGCTGTGTCCCCTGCTGTGTCCCCACTGTGTCACGCTGTGTTTCGCTGTGTCCGGCTGTGTCCTCGCTCTGTCTCCCTCAGTGTCCAGCTGTGTCCTCCCTGTGTCCCCCGCTGTGTCCCGCTGAGTCCCCTGCTGTGCTACGCTGTGTCCCGCTGTGTCATTCTCTGTCCCCTCTGTGTCCTTCTGTGTCCAGCTCTGTCCCTGTTGTGAGTCCGCTATGCCCCGCTGTGTACCCTTCTGTGTCCAGCTGTGTCCCCTCTGTGTCCCGCTGTGTCCCTTCTCTTTCCCCCACTGTCCACCGCTGTGTCCCCCGGCTGTGTCCCGCAGTGTCCCCGCTGTGTCCCGCTGTGTCCTACTGTGTCCCGTGGTGTCCCGCTTTTTTCCCCTCTATGTCCCCTGCTGAGTCCCCTCTGTGTCCCCGCTGTGTCCAGCTGTGTCCTCGCTGTGTCCACCGCTGTGTCCCCAGCTGTGTCCCCCCTGTGTCCCCCGCTGTGTCCTGCTGTGTCCTCACTGGGACCACCACTGTGTGTCGCTGTGTCCACCGCTGTGTCCCGCTGTGTCCAGCTGTGTCCCGCTTTGTCCCCGCTGTGTCCCGCTGTGTCCCGCTGTGTGCCTGCTGTGTCCCGCTGTGTCTCCCGCTTTCTCCCACTGTGTCCCACTGTGTCCCCGCTGTGTCCCGCTGTGTCCCGCTGTGTCCCCGCTGTGTGCCCGCTCTGTCCCGCTGTGTATCCCGCTGTGTCCAGTTGTGTCACCGCTGTGTCTCGCTGTGGCCACTCTCCTTCTCCGCTGTCCCCAGCTGGGTCCCCCGCTGTGTCCCTCTGTGTCCCGCTGTGTCCCCCGCTTTGTCCTGCTGTGTCCCGCAGTGTCCCCGCTGTGTCCCGCTGTGTAACACTGTGTCCCGTGGTGTCCCACTTTGTCCCACGCTGTGTCCCCTGGTGAGACCCCTCTGTGTCGCTGCTATGTCCCCTGTGTCCTCGCTGTGTCCCCCGCTGTCTCCCACTTTGTCCCTCGCTGTGTTCCGCTGTGTCCCACTGTGTCCCCGCTGTGTCCCCAGCTGCGTCCCGCTGTATCCCGCTGTGTCCCGCTGTGTCCCTGCTGTATCGACGCTGTCTCCTGCTGCGTTCCGCTGTGTCCTCGATGTGTTCCCCGCTGTGTCCCGCTGTGTCCCCAGCTGTGTCTCCCGCTGTGTCCCGCTGTGTCCTCCCTGGGTCCCCTGCTGTGTCCCGCTGTGACACCCGCTGTGTTCCGCTTTGTCCCGCTATGTCCCGCTGTGTCCCCGCTGTGTGCCCGCTGTGTCCCGTTGTGTACTCTGTTGTGTCCAGCTGTGTCACCGTTGTGTCTCGCTTTGGCCCCTCTCTGTCTCCGCTGTCCCCCGCTGTGTCCCCCGCTGTGTCCCGCTGTGTCCCGCTGTGTCCCCCGCTTTGTCCCGCTGAGTCCCATCTGTGTCGCCGCTGTGTCCCGCTGCGTCCTCGCTGTGTCCCCGGCTGTCTGCCGCTTTGTCCCCGCTGTGTCCCTAGCTGTGTCCCGCTGTGTCCCGCTGTGTCCCACGCTTTGTCCCGCTGAGTCCCATCTGTGTCGCCGCTGTGTCCCACTATGTTCCCGCAGTGTCCCCGCTGTGTCCCTCTGTGTCCTCGCTGTGTCCCCCGAGTGTCCCGTATGTGTCCCCAGCTGTGCACCCCGCTGTGTCCCGCTGT
>NW_012299133.1:0-3829 GCF_000151885.1 Dipodomys ordii | reverse complement strand
CGCTATGTCCCGCTGTGTCCCGCAGTGTCCCCAGCTGTGTCCCGCTGTGGCTGTGTCACCGCTGTGTCCCGCTGTGTCCTCGCTGTGTCCCCCGCTGTGTCCCGATTTGTCCATGCTGTGTACCCCGCTGTGTTCCTCTGTGTCCCCAGCTGTGTCCCGCTGTGTCCCCTGCTGTGTCCCCACTGTGTCACGCTGTGTTTCGCTGTGTCCGGATGTGTCCTCGCTCTGTCTCCCTCAGTGTCCAGCTGTGTCTTCCCTGTGTCCCCCGATGTGTCCCGCTGAGTCCCCTGCTGTGTCCCTCTGTGTCCTGCTGTGTCACGCTCTGTCCCATCTGTGTCCCTCTGTGTCCAACTCTGTCCCCGTTGTGTGTCTGCTGTGCCCCGCTGTGTACCTTTCTGTGTCCAGCTGTGTAACCTCTGTGTCCCGCTGTGTCCCTTGTCTGTCCCCCGCTGTCCACCGCTGTGTCCCCCGGCTGTGTCCCGCAGTGTCCCCGCTGTGTCCCGCTGTGTCCTACTGTGTCCCGTGGTGTCCCGCTTTTTCCCCTCTTTGTCCCCTGCTGAGTCCCCTCTGTGTCCCCGCTGTGTCCAGCTGTGTCCTCGCTGTGTCCTCTGCTGTCTCCCGCTTTGTCCCACACTGTGTCCTACTGTGTCCCACTGTGTCCCGCTGTGTCCTGCTGTGTCCCCGCTGAGTCCCTGTTGTGTCCGGCTGTGTCCCCCGCTGTGTCCCGCTGGGTCCCGCTGTGTCCCACGCTGAGTCCCGCTGAGTCCCCGCAGGTTCACCGCTGTTTCACGCTGTGTCCTGCTGTGTTCCAGTGGTGTCCCGCTTTGTCCCCCGCTGTGTCCCGCTGTGTCCACTGCTGGGTCCCCGCTGAGTCCCGCTGTGTCTCGCTGTGTCCCGCTGTGTCCTCGCTTTGTCCCATGCTGTGTTAAGCTGTGTCCTCCCTGTGTCCCCCGCTGTGTCCCGCTGTGTCCCCCGCTGTGCCCCACAGTGTCCCGCTGTGTCCCGCTGTGTCCCGCTGGGTCCCCCGCTGTGTCCCGCTGTGTCCCCCGCTGTGCCCCGCAGTGTCCTGCTGTGTCCCGCTCTGTCCCCCACTGTGTCCCCCGCTGAGTCCTCTATGTGTCGACGCTGTGTCCTGCTGTGTCCTCGCTGTGTCCCCTGCTGTCTCCCGCTTTGTCCCACGCTGTGTCCCACTGTGTCCCGCTTTGTCCTTGCTGTGTCCCCCACTGTGTCCTGCTGTGTTCCCGCTGTGTCCCAAGCTTTATCCCGCTGTGTCCCGCTGTGTGCCCCGCTGTGTCCCACTATGTTCCCGCATTGTCCCCGCTGTGTCCCCGCTGTGTCCTCGCTGTGTTCCCCGCTGTGTCCCGCTGTGTCCCCCGCTGTGTCTCGCTGTGTCTACTGCTGTGTTCCCACTGTGTCCCTCTGTGTCTCGCTTTGTCCCGCTGTGTCCTCGCTGTTTCCCACGCTGTGTTCTGCTGTGTCCTCGCTGTGTCCCCCGCTGTGTCCCGCTGGGTCCTGCTGTGTCCTCTCTATGTTCCCCACTGTGTCCCGCTGTGTCCCCCGCTGTGTCCCTCGCTGTGTCCCCCGTGGTGTCCCGCTGTGTCCCGCTGTGTCCCGCTGTGTTCCCCGCTGTTCCTTGCTGTGTCCCCACTGGGTCCCGCAGTGTCCTCCGCTGAGTCCCGCTGTGTCACCGCTGTGTCCCGCTCTGTCCCCGCTCTATCGACGCTGTGTCCCGCTGTTTCCCGCTGCGTCCTCTCTTTGTTCCCCGCTGTGTCCCGCTGTGTCCCCGCTGTGTCTCCGCTGTGTCCCGCTGTGTCCCCCGCTGTGTCCCCGCTGTGTCCCGCTGTGTCCCCCGCTGTGTCCCGCTGTGTCCCCCGCTGTGTCCTGCTGTGTCCACTGCTGTGACCCTGTTGTGCCTTGCTGTGTCCCGCTATGTCCCACACTGTCCCCCGCTGTGTCCTTGCTGTGTCCCTCTGTGTCCTGCTGTGTCCCAAAGTGTCCCCAGCTGTGTCCCGCTGTGTCACCGCTGAGTCCCGCTGTGTCCTCGCTGTGTCCCCCGCTGTGTCCTTCTTTGTCCCTGCTGTGTACCCCGCTGTGTCCCACTATGTCCCGCTGTGTCCCGCTGTGTCCCCCGCTGTGTCCCGCTGTGTCCCGCTGTGTCCTACTGTGTCCCGTGGTGTCCCGCTTTTTTCCCTCTATGTCCCCTGCTGAGTCCCCTCTGTGTCCCCGCTGTGTCCAGCTGTGTCCTCGCTGTGTCCTCTGCTGTCTCCCGCTTTGTCCCACGCTGTGTCCTACTGTGCCCCACTGTGTCCCTGCTGTGTCCCCCGCTGTGTCCCGCTGTGTCCCGCTGTGTCCCCCGCTGTGACCTGCTGTGTCAAGCTGTGTCCCTGCTGTGTCCCCGCTGTGTCCCGCTGTGTCCCCCGATGTGTCCCGCTGGGTCCCGCTGGGTCCCCCGCTGTGTCCCGCTGTGTCCCCGCAGGTTCACCGCTGTTTCACGCTGTGTCCTGCTGTGTTCCGTGGTGTCCCGCTTTGTCCCCCGCTGTGTCCCGCTGTGTCCACTGCTGGGTCCCCGCTGTATCCCGCTGTGTCTCGCTGTGTCCCGCTGTGTCCTCGCTTTGTCCCATGCTGTGTTAAGCTGTGTCCTCCCTGTGTCCCCCGCTGTGTCCCGCTGTATCCCCCGCTGTGCCCCGCAGTGTCCCGCTGTGTCCCGCTGTGTCCCGCTGGGTCCCCCGCTGTGTCCCGCTGTGTCCCCCGCTGTGCCCAGCAGTGTCCCGCTGTGTCCCGCTCTGTCCCCCACTGTGTCCCCCGCTGAGTCCTCTATGTGTCGCCGCTGTGTCCCGCTGTGTCCTCGCTGTTTCCCCTGCTGTCTCCCGCTTTGTCCCACGCTGTGTGCCGCTGTGTCCCGCTGTGTCCTCGCTGTGTCCCCCGCTGTGTCCTGCTGTGTTCCCGCTGTGTCCCAATGTGTCCTCGCTGTTTCCCACGCTGTGTTCTGCTGTGTCCTCGCTGTGTCCCCCGCTGTGTCCCGCTGTGTCCCCGCTGTATCGACGCTGTGTCCCACTTGGTCCCGCTGTGTTCCCCCTTTGTCCCCCGCTGTGTCCCACTGTGTCCCGCTATCTCCCCCGCTGTGTCCCTATGTGTCCCACGCTTTGTCTCCCTGTGTCCCCCCAGTTTCCCCGCTGTGTCCCGCTGTTTCCCACTGTGTTCTGTGGTGTCCCGCTTTGTCCCCCGCTGTGTCCCCCGGTGAGTCGCCGCTGTGTCCCCGCTTTGTCCCGCTGAGTCCTCCATGTGTTCCCTGCTGTGTCCTGCTGTGTCCGGCTGTGTCCCCCGCTGTGTCCCACTGTGTCCTCACTGTGTCCCCCTCTGTGTCCCGCTGTGTCCCCCGCTATGTCCCGCTGTGTCCAGCTGTGTCCCGCTCTGTCCCCGCTTTGTGCCCGCTGTGTCCCGCTGTGTACTCAATTGTGTCCAGCTGTGTCACCGCTGTGTCCCGCTGTGTCCTCTCTTTGTCTCCACTGTCCCCCGCTGTGTCCCCCGCTGTGTCCCGCTGTGTCCCGCTGTGTCCCCCGCTTTGTCCTGCTGTGTCGACGCAGTGTTCCCTCTGTGTCCTGCTTTGTCACACTGTGTCCCATGGTGTCCCGCTTTTTCCCCCGCTGTTTCCCCCTCTGAGTCCCATTTGTGTCCCCACTGTGTCCCGCTGTGTCCCGCTGTGTCCCGCTGTGTCCTAGCTGTGTCCCCCACTGTGTCCCGCTGTGTCCCTGATGGGTCACAAGCTGTGTCCTGCTGTGTCCCGCTGTGTACCCCCTGTGTCCTGCTATGTTCCCGCAATGTCCCCGCT
>NW_012299132.1:0-3829 GCF_000151885.1 Dipodomys ordii | reverse complement strand
AGAAGAAGCAGAAGAAGCAGAAGAAGAAGAAGAAGAAGCAGTAGAAGCATAAGAAGCAGAAGCAGGAGAAGCAGAACCAGAAGAAAAAGAAGAAGCATAAGAAGCAGAAGCAGAGGGAGAAACAGAAGAAGGAGAAGGAGCAGCAGAAGGTGAAGCAGAAGGAGATGCAGAAGCAGAAAGAGAAGCAGAAATAGAAGGAGAAGAAGAAGGAGAAGTTGGAGAATCAGAAGAAGCAGAAGCAGAAAGAGAAGCAGAAGAAGGAGAAGGAGAAGCAGAAGGAGAAGGACAAGCAGGAGAAGCAGAAGAAGCAGAAGCAGAAGAAGAAGCAGTAGAAGCATAAGAAGCAGAAGCCGGAGAAGCAGAAATAGAAGAAATAAAGAAGCATAAGATGCAGAAGCAGATGGAGAAACAGAAGAAGGAGAAAGAGCACCAGAAGGTGAAGCAAAAGGAGATGCAGAAGCAGAAAGAGAAGCAGAAACAGAAGGAGAAGAAGAAGAAGTTGGAGAATCAGAAGAAGCAGAAGCAGAAAGAGAAGGAGAAGAAGGAGAAGGAGAAGCAGAAGGAGAAGGACAAGCAGGAGAAGCAGAAGAAGCAGAAGCAGGAGAAGCAGAAGAAGAAGAAACAGAAGAAAGAGAAGGAGCAGAAGCAGAAGCAGAAGGAGAAGCAGAAAGAGAAGCAGAAGAAGCAGTAGCAGGAGAAGCAGAAGAAGAAGAAACAGAAGAAGCCCAAGAAGCAGAAGGAGAACCTGAAGCAGAAGGACAAGCAGAAGCAGCAGAAGCTGGAAAAGCAGAAGCAGAAGAAACAGAACAAGGAGAAGAAGCAGAAGCAGAACGAGAAGCAGAAGAAGAAGGAGAAAGAGAAGGATTAGGAGTAGGAGGAGCAGAAGGAGAATCAGAAGCAGAAAGAGAAGCAGAAGGAGAAACAGAAGAAGCAGAAGTAGGAGAAGCAGAAGCAGAAGCAGAATGAGAAGCACAAGAAGGAGAAATTGAAGGAGAAGGAGAATGAGACGGAAAAGCAGAAGGAGAAGTAGGAGAAGCAGAAGAAGAAGCAGGAGAAGCAGAAGCAGAAGAAACAGAAGAAGGAGAAGAGCAAAAGCAGAAGCAGACGGAGAAGCAGAAGCAGAAGGAGAAGCAGAGGAAGCAGAAGCTCAAGCAGAAGAAGAAGAAACAGAAGAAGCAGAAGAAGCAGAAGAAGAAGCAGCAGGAGAAGCAGAAGAAGAAGAAGGAGAAGGAGAAAGAGAAGGATTAGGAGTAGGAGAAACAGAAGGATAAGCAGAAGCAGAAAGAGAAGGAGAAGGAGAAGGAGAAGCAGGAAAGTAGAAGCAGGAACAGGAGAAGCAGAAGCAGAATGAAAAGCAGAAGAAGGAGAAACTGAAACAGAAGAAGATGCAGAAGGAGAAGCAGAAGCAGTAGTAGAAGCAGAAGAAGGAGAAGCAGAAGGAGAAGCATAAAGAGAAACAGAAGGAGAAGCAGGAGAAGCAGAAGCAGGAGAAGCAGAATCAGAAGAAATAGAAGAAGGAGAAGAAGCAGAAGCAGAAAGAGAAGCAGAAACAGAAGGAGAAGCAGAAAAAGAAGCAGAAGAAGCCGAAGAAGCAAAAGCAGAACCTAAAGCAGAAGGAGAAGCAGGAGAAGCAGAAGAAGCAGAATCTGGAGAAGAAGAAGGAGAACCAGAAGGAGAAGCAGAAGCAGAAAGAGAAGCAAAAGCAGAAGGAGAAGCAGAAGAAACAGAAGAAGCAGAATCAGTAGCAGAAGAAGCTGAAGATGCAGAAGCAGAAAGAGAAGCAGAAGGAATAGCAGAAGAACGAGAAGGAGAAATAGAAGGAGAAGCAGAAGGAGAAGCAGGAAAAGCAGACGAAACAGAAGCAGACGGAGAAGCAGAAGAAGGAGAAGGAGAAGCCGGAGCAGAAGTAGAAGCAGAAGGAAAAGCACAAGCAGAAGGAGATGTAGAAGGAGAAGCAGGAAATGCAGAAGACGCAGAAGCAGAAGGAGAAGAAGAAGGAGAAGAATCAGAATCAGAAGAAGCAGAAGCAGAAATAGAAAGAGAAGCCGACGAAGAGAAGCTGAACGAGAAGCAGGAGAAGCAGAAGAAGCACAAGCGGGAGAAGCAGAAGAAGAAGAAACAGAAGAAGGAGAAGGAGCAGTACCAGAAGGAGAAGCAGAAGGAGAAGCAAAAAGAGAAGCAGGAAAAGCAGAAGAAGCAGAAGCAGGAGAAGCAGAAGGAGAAGAAACAGGAGAAGGACAAGAACCAGAAAGAGAAGCAGTAGAAGCAGAAGAGGCAGGAAAAGCAGAAGCAGAAGAAAGAGAAGAAGAAGAAGACGAAGAAGAAGAAGAAGCAGCAGCAGCATAAGGAGAAGCATAAGGAGAAGCATAAGGAGAAGTATAAGGAGAAGCAGTAAAAGGAGAAGAAGCAGAAGCAGGAGAAGCTGAAGCAGAAGAAAAAGAATAAGCAAAAGAAGCAGAAGCAGAAGCAGTGAGAGAAGCAGAAGAAGGAGAAATAGAAGGAGCAGCAGAAGGAGACGCAGAAGCAGAAAGAGAAGCAGAAACAGAAGGAGAACAAGAAGGAGAAGCAGGAGAATCAGAAGAAGCAAAAAGAGAAGGAGAAGAAGGAGAAGCAGAAGTAGAATCAGAAGAAACAGAAGAAGAAGAAGCAGAAGAAACAGAAGCAAAAGAAACAGAAGAAGGAGAAGAGCAGAAGCAGAAGCAGAAGGAGAAGCAGAAGCAGAAGGAGAAGCAGAAAGAGAAGCAGGAGAAGCAGAAGAAGCAGGAGAAGCAGAAACAGAAGAAACAGGAGAAGCCGAAGAAGCAGAAGCAGAATCTGAAGCAGAAGGAGAAACAGAAGAAGCACAATCTGAAGCAGAAGCAGAAGAAACAGAAATAGTAGAATAAGCAGAAGCAGAAGCACCAGGACAAGCAGAAGAACAAGAAGGAGAAGGCGAAAGAGAAGGATTGGGAGTAGGAGAAGCAAAAGGATAAGCAGAAGCAGAAAGAGACGCAGAAGGAAAAGCAGCACGAGAAGTAGGAGAAGCAGGAGAAGCAGAAGCAAGAGAAGCAGAAGAAACAGAAGACGCAGAAGCAGAATGAGAAGCAGAAGGAGAAATTGAAGCAGAAGGAGAAGCAGAAGAAGGAGAAGGAGAAGTAGAAGCAGAAAGAGAAACAGAACGAGAAGCAGGAGAAGCAGAAGCAGGAGAAGCAGAAACAGAAGAAACAGAAGAAGGAGAAGAAGCAGAAGCAGAAGGAGAAGCAGAAACAGAAGGAAAAGCAGAAAGAGAAGCAGAAAAAGCAGCAGCAGGAGAAGCAGAAGCAGAAGAAGCCGAAGAAGCAGAAGCAGAACCTGAAGCAGAAGGAGAAGCAGAAGAAGCAGAATCTGGAGAAGCAGAAGGAGAAGCAGAAGCAGAAAGAGAAGCAAAAGCAGAAGGAGAAGCAGAAGAAACAGAAGAAGCAGAGGCAGTAGCAGAAGAAGCAGAAGATGCAGAAGCAGATGGAGAAGCAGAAGGAAAAGCAGAAGAACGAGAAGGAGAAGGAGAAGGAGAAACAGAATGAGAAGCAGAAAGAGAAGCAGAAGAAGGAGCAGGAGAAGGAAAAGCAGCAGGAGAAGCAGAAAGAGAAGCAGAAGGAGAAGCAGGAGATGCATAAACTGGAGAAGCAGAAGCAGAAGAAACAGGAGAAGGACAAGAATAAGAAGCAGAAGTAGAAGCAGAAACAGAAGGAGAAGCAGAAAGAGAAGGAGGGGAAGCTGAAGATGCAGAAGCAGAAGAAGCAGAAGCATAAGAATACGAAGAAGTAAGAGCAGATGATGAAGCAGAAGGAATTGCACAAGCAGAAGAAGAAGC
>NW_012299131.1:0-3830 GCF_000151885.1 Dipodomys ordii | reverse complement strand
CAGCGGGACACAGCGGGGGACACAGTGGGACACAGCGGGGACACAGCAGGACAGAGCGGGACACAGCGGGGGACACAGGGTACACAGCTTGGGACACAGCGAGGACAAAGCGGGACACAGCGGGACACAGCGGGGACACAGCAGGGACACAGCAGTGACACAGCGGGGGACACAGCGGGGGACACAGCGGGACACAACGGGGAACACATCGAGGACACAGCGGGACCCAGCAGGACACAGCGTCGATACAGAGGGGACACAGCGGGACACAGCGGGGTACACAGCTGAGGACACAACGGGACACATCGTTGGACACAACGAGGACACAGCGGGACACAGCGGGGACACTGCGGGAACATAGCGGGACACAGCGGGTACAGAGCCGGACACAGCGGGGTCACAGTGTGGTACACAGCGGGACACATCGGGAAACAAAGCGAGGTCACAGCGGGGGACAAAGCGGGACAACACGGAACACAGTGTGACACAGCGGGACACAGCGGGACACAGCGAGGGAAACAGCGGGGAACAGCAGAGGACAGAGAGGGGACACAGCGGGACACAGCGGGTACACAGCTGGACACAGCGGGGTACACAGAGGGACACAGCAGGCACACAGCAGGGACACAGCGGGACACAACGGGACACAGCGGGGACACAGTGGGACACAGCGGGACAAAGCGGCAGACACAGCGGGACACAGCAGGCACACAGCGGGGACACAGCGGGACACAGCGGGACACAGCGTCGATACAGCGGGAACACAGCTTTACACAGCGTGGTACACAGCTTTGGACACAACGGGACACAGTGGGGGCACAGCCGGACACAGCGGGACACAGTGGGACACAGCAGGGACAAAGCGTGAGACACAGCGGGGGACAGAGAGGGAGAAAGCAGGGGACACAGCGAGGACACAGCGGGACACAGCGGTGACACAACGGGGACTCAGCGGGGGACACAGCGGGACACAGCGGGGGACACAGTGGGACAAAGCAGGGGACACTGCGGGACACAGTGTGGGACAGAGCGTGGGACACAGCGAGACACAGCGGGTACAAAGCTGGACAGAGCGGGGTACACAGAGGGACACAGCAGGGACACAGCGGGGAAACAGCGAGGACACAGCGGCACACAGCGGGGGACACAGCAAGGACAGAGCGGGACACAGCGGGGGACAAAGCGGGACATAGCGGGGGACACAGCGGGGACACAGCGAGACACAGCGTGGGACACAGGAAGGACACAGAGGTACACAGCGGGGGACTGAGCGAGGACACATTGGGACACAGCGGGACTCAGCGGGGGACACAGCAGTACACAGCGGGACACAGCGGGACACAGAGGTGTACACAGCGGGACACAGCCGGAAACACAGCGCGGACACAGCGGGACACACCGGGACACAGCGTCAATACAGCGGGGACAGAGAGGGTCACAGCAGGGACACAGCGGGACACAGCGGGACACAGCGGGACACAGCGTGGGACCCAGCAAGGACACAGCGGGACACAGCGGGGGACACAGCGAGGACACAGCGGGGGACACAGCAGGTGACACAGCGGGACACAGCGGGGAATACAGCGAGGACACAGCGGGACACAGCGGGAGACAGCGTCGATACAGAGGGGACTCAGCGGAGGACACAGCGGGGGAAACAGCGCGGGACAAAGTGGGACACCACGGGACACAGTGTGACACAGCGGGACACAGCGGGGACACTGCGGGGACACAGCAGGACAAAGCGGGGGACATAGCGGGACACAGTGGCACACAGCGGGGGACACAGCGGGGGACAGTGGAGACAGAGATGGGCCACAGCGGGACACAGCGATGACATAGCTGGACACAGCGGGGTACACAGCGGGACACAGCGGGCACACCGGGGACACAGCGGGACACAGCGGGACACAGTGGGGACACAGTGGGACACAGCGGGACAAAGCGGGGGACACAGCGGGACACAGCTGGGGACACAGCGAGGACACAGCGGGATACAGCAGGGGACACAGTGAGGACACAGCGGGACACAGCCGGGGAAAAAGCGGGACACAGCGGGGACACAGCAGTGGACACAGCGGGACACAGCGGGGGACACAGCCGGCCACAGCGGGGGAAACAGTGGGGGACACAGTGGGACACAGTGGGGGACACATGGGGAACACAGCGGGACACAGCGGGGACACAGCGGGACTCAGCGGGGGACACAGCAGTATACAGCAGGACACAGCAGGGACACAGCGGGGGACACAGTGGGACACAGCGGGACACAGCGGGGAAGACAGCGGGACACAGAGGGGGACACAGAGGGGTACACAGCGGTACACAGCGGGACACAGCTGGGAACACAGCGGGTCACAGAGGGACACAGCGGTGGACACAGCGAGGACGCAGCGGGACACAGCGGAACACAGCGGGGGACAAAGCGGGAGACAGCGGGGGACACAGCGAGCACACAGCAGGACACAGCGGCCACATAGAGGGGACTCAGCGGGGAACACAGCGGGGAACACAGCGGGGGACAAAGAGGGACACCACGGGACACAGTGAGACACAGCGGGACACTGTGGGGACAAGTAGGACAAAGCGGGGGACACAGCGGGACACAGGGGAACAAATCGGGGGACAGAGCGGAGACAGAGTAGGGCCACAGCGGGACACCTCGGTGACACAGCTGGACACAGCGGGGTACACAGCGGGACACAGCGGGCACACAGCGGGGACACAGCGGGACACTGAGGGTCACATCAGGGACACAGCGGGACAAAGCGGGACACATCAGGACACAGCGGGGGACACAGCGGGACTCAGCGGGGGACACAGCGAGGACACAGCAGGACACAGCGGGGGAAAAAGCGGGACACAGCGGGGACACAGCGGGACACAGCGGTGGACACAGCGAGGACACAGCGGGACACAGCGGGACACAGCGTCGATACAGCGGGGTCAGAGTGGGCCACAGCGGGGTACACGGCTGGGGACACAACGGGACACATCGGGGGACACAGCAAGTACTCAGCGGAACACAGCGTGGGACACAGTGAGGACACAGGGGGACACAGCGGGACACAGCTGGACACAGCAGGAACATAGCAGTAGACACAGCGGGACACAGCAGGGGACACAGCGGGACACAGCGGGGGACACAGGGAGGACAGTGCGGGACACAGCGGGGACACAGCAGGGACTCAGCGGCGGACACAGCGGGGACAAAGCGGGACACCATGGGACAGCGCGGGACACAGCGGGGACAAGGGGGAGACACAGCGAGGACACAGCAGGACACAGCGGGGGACACAGCGGGACACAGCGGGGAACACAGCGGGACAAAGCAGGGTACACAGCAGGGGACACAGCAGGACACAGCTGAGTACCCAGCGGGAAACAGCGGGGGGCCCAGCGAGGACACAGCGGGACATAGCGGGGGACACAGACAGGAAAACAGCGGGGGACACACCGGGGGACACAGCAGGACACAGCAGGGAACACAGCGAGGACACAGCGGGACCCAGCGGGACACAGTGTCGATACAGTGGGGATACAGCGTTACACAGTGTGGTACACATCTGTGGACACAAGGGGACACAGTGGGGGCAGAGCGGGACACAGCGGGACACAGTGGGACAAAGCGAAGACAAATCGTGAGATACAGCGGGGGACAGAGCGGGAGACAGCGGGGGACACAGGGAGGACACAGCAGGGCACAGCGGCACACAGCAGGGACAGAGCGGGACACAGCGGGACACAGCGGGGAACACAGCGAGGACACAGCGGGACACAGCGTCGATACAGCGGGGATACAGCGTTACACAGCGTGGTACACATATGAT
>NW_012299130.1:0-2971 GCF_000151885.1 Dipodomys ordii | reverse complement strand
TCAGTGTCCTCGCTGTGTCCTTCTGTATCCCGCTGTGTCCCCCGCTGTGTCCCCCACTATTTCCCCTCTGTGAAACGCTGTGTCCCGCAGTGTCACTGCTGTATCCCCAGCTGTGTCCCACTGTGTCTCCCGCTGTGTCCCCGCTGTGTCCTCCTGTGTCCCGCTGTGTCCTCGCTGTGTCCTTCTGTATCCCGCTGTGTCCCCCGCTGTGTCCCCCACTATTTCCCCGCTGTGACCCGCTGTGTCCATGCTATGTCCCCCGCTGTGTCCCGCTGTGTCCCGCTATGTTCCCCGCTGTGTTCCCCGCTGTGTCCCGCTGTGTCCTCGCTGTGTCCCCGCTGTGTCCCGATCTTTCCCGCTGTGTCCGCCTCTGTGTCCGCCTCTGTGTCCCCCGCTGTGTCCTGCTGTGTCCCCGCTGTGTCCCCGCTGGGTCGCGCTGTGTCCTGCTATGGCCCCGTTGTGTCCCCGCTGTGTCCCTCTGTGTCCCTGGTGTGTCCGTCGCTGTGTAGCTCTGTGTCCTGCTCTGTCCTCGCTGTGTAACTGCTATGTCTCTCTGTCCCCGCTGTGTCCCACTGTGTCCCGCAGTGTCCCACTATGTCCTCGCTGTATCCCCTGCTGTGTCCCACTGTGTCCCCTGCTGTGTCCCCACTCTGTCCCCGCTGTGTCCTAGCTGTGTCCCGCTGTGTCCCCGTTGTTCTCCGGTTTGTCCCCACTGTCCCCCGCTGTGTCCCTCGCTGTGTACCTCTGTGTCCCGCTCTGTCCTCGCTTTGTCCCTGCTATGTCCTGCTGTGTCCCTGCTGTGTCAGTGCTCTGTTCCACTCTTTCCCGCTGTGTGCAGCTCTGTGTCCTCCGCTGTGTCCCCCATCTGTGTCCCGCTGTGTCCCGGTGTGTCCCGCTTTGTCCCCTGCTGTGTCCCGCTGTTTCCCACTGTGCTCCTGTTGTGTCCCCACTGTGTCCCGCTGTGTACCCCGCTGTGTCCCACTGTGTACCCCGCTGTGTCCCTGCTGTGTCCCTCTGTGTACCGCTGTTTCCCGCTGTGTACCCTGCAGTGTCCTGCTGTGTCCCCTGATGTGTCCCACTGTGTCCCGCTTTGTCCACACTGTGTCCCGCTGTGTCCCCGGCTGTGTCCCTCTCTGTGTCCCGCTCTTTCCCGCTGTGTCCCGCTGTGTCCTTGCTGTGTCCCCATTTGTGTCCAGCTGTGTCCTCGCTGTGTCTCGCGCGCTGTCCCGCTGTGTCCCCATGTGTCACGCTGTGTCCTCTCTGTGTATCCCTCTGTGTCCCGCTGTGTCCTCGCTGTGTCCCCCACTGTGTCCTGGCTGTTACCCGCTGTGTCCCTGCTGTGTCCCCGCTGTGTCCCGCTGTGTCCCGCTGTGTCCCGCTGTGTCCTTGCTGTGTCCCCAGCTGTGTTCCACTGTGTCCCCCGCTGTGTCCCCCACTGTGTCCCGCTCTGTGCCCCGCTGTGTCCCGCTGTGTTCCGCTATGTCCCCGCTGCCCGTCGGTGTGTCACCGCTGTCCCCTGCTGTATCCCCCGATGTGTCCCGCTGTGTCCTCGCTGTGTCTCACTGTGTCCCTGCTGTGTCTCCGCTGTGTCCCGCTGTGTCCCTGGTGTGTCCTCGCTGCGTAACCGCTGAGTCCCTTTGTGTCCCCGCTGTGTCCCACTGTGTCCCCCGCTGTGTCCCCCGCTGTGTCCCCGCTGTGTCCCCGCTGTGTCCCCGCTGTGTCCTCCTGTGTCCCGCTGTGTCCTCGCTGTGTCCTTCTGTATCCCGCTGTGTCCCCCGCTGTGTCCCCCACTATTTCCCTGCTGTGACCCGCAGTGTCCATGCTGGGTCCCACGCTGTGTCCCGCTGTGTCCCACTGTGTTCCCCTCTGTGTCCCGCTGTGTCCCGCTGCATCCCCGCTGTGTCCCGCTGTGTCACGTTGTGTTCCCCGCTGTGTCCCACTGTGGCCCGCTGTGTCCCCGCTGTGTCCCTGATGTGCCCCGATGTGTACCGCTGTGTCTGCCTCTGTGTACCCCGCTGTGTCCTGCTGTGTCCCCCGCTGTGTCCTGCTCTGTCCTCACTGTGTCCCCTGCTGTTTCCCACTGTTTTCCCCGCTGTGTTACCCGCTGTGTCCCCAGCTGTGTCCGGCTGTGTCCCGCTGTGTTCCCCTGGGTCCCCCGCTGTGTCCCCCTGTGTTCTTTGCTGTTTTCCCAGCTGAGTCCCGCTGTGTCCCCCGCTGTTTACCGCTGTGTCCCCCGCTATGTCCCCGCTGTGTCCCCGCTGTGTCCCTCTGTGTCCCTGGTGTGTCCTCGCTGTGTAACTGCTATGTCTCTCTGTCCCCGCTGTTTCCCACTGTGTCCCGCAGTGTCCCCCTATGTCCCCTCTGTGTCCTCGCTGTATCCCCTGCTTTGTCCCACTGTGTCCCCTGCTGTGTCCCCGCTGTGTCCCTGCTGTGTCCTAGCTGTGTCTCGCTGTGTCCCCGTTGTTCCCCGGTTTGTCCCCACTGTCCCCAGCTGTGTCCCCCGCTGTGTCCCCCGCTGTGTCCCGCTCTTTCCCGCTGTGTCCTTGCTGTGTCCCCATTTGTGTCCCGCTGTGTCCCAGCTGTGTCACCCTGCTGTCCCCCGCTGTGTCCCCTCTGTGTCCCGCTGTGTCCTCGCTGTGTCCCCGCTGTGTCCCGCTGGGTCCCGCTGTGTCCCCGCTGTGTCCCCTCTGTGTCCCGCTGTGTCCCTGGTGTGTCCTCACTGTGTAACCGCTAAGTCCCTCTGTGTCCCCGCTGTGTCCCACTGTGTCCCTCGCTGTTTCCCCGCTGTGTCCCACTATGTCCCCGCTGTGTCCTCGCTGTGTCCCCAGCTGTGTCCCACAGTGTCCCCCGCTGTGTCCCCGCTGTGTCCCCGCTGTGTCCTCCTGTGTCCCGCTGTGTTCTTGCTGTGACACCCGCTGTGTACCTGTGTGTCCCCCGCTGTGCCCTGCTGTTTCCCTCTGTGTCCCGCTGT
>NW_012299129.1:0-1944 GCF_000151885.1 Dipodomys ordii | reverse complement strand
ATTCAGAATGAGGAGGCACAGGTAAGGAGAAATTGAATGAAGAAGGGAGATTGAGATGGAGAAGCAGTAAGGAATATGTAGGAGATGCAGAAGAAGGAGAAGCTAGTAGAAGCAGAAGCAGAAGATACAGAAGAAGGAGAAGAGCAGAAGCAGAAGGAGAAACAGAAGCAGAAGGAGAAGCAGAAGAAGCAGAAGCTGAAGCAGAAGAAACTGAAAAAGCAGAAAAAGAAGAAGAAGCAGAAGAAGAACAAGCAGGAAAAGCAGAAGAAGAAGAAGGAGAAGGAGAAAGAGAAGGATTAGGAGTAGGAGAAACAGACGGATAAGCAGAAGCAGAAAGAGAAGGAGAAGGAGAAGGAGAAGAAGGAGAAGCAGAAGAAGGAGAAGCAGGAGAAGCAGAAGCAGAATGAAAAGCAGAAGAAGGAGAAATTGAAACAGAAGAAGATGCAGAAGGAGAAGCAGAAGCAGAAGGAGACGCAGAAGAAGGAGAAGGAGAAGGAGAAGCAGAAGGATAAGAATAAAGAGAAACAGAAGGAGAAGCAGTAGAAGCATAAGCAGAAGAAATAGAAGAAGGAGAAGAAACAAAAGCAGAAAGAGAAACAGAAACAGAAGGAGAAGCAGAAATAGAAGCAGAAGAAGCCGAAGAAGCAGAAGCAGAACCTGAAGCGGAAGGAGAAGCAGAAGAAGCAGAATCTGGAGAAGAAGAAGGAGAACCAGAAGGAGAAGCAGAAGCAGAAAGAGAAGCAAAAGCAGAAGGAGAAGCAGAAGAAACAGAAGAAGCAGAAGCAGTAGCAGAAGAAGCTGAAGATGCAGAAGCAGAAAGAGGAGCAGAAGGAATAGCAGAAGAACGAGAAGGAGAAGGAGAAACAGAAGGAGAAGAAGAAGGAGAAGCAGAAGGAGAATCAGGAAAGGCAGAAGAAGCAGAATCAGACGGAGAAGCAGAAGAAGGAGAAGGAGAAGCAGAAGCAGAAGAAGAAGCAGACGAAAAGCACAAGCAGAAGGAGATGCAGAAGGAGAAGCAGGAGAATCAGAAGAAGCAGAAGCAGAAGGAGAGAAGAAGTAGAAGAAGCAGAATCCGAAGAAGCAGAAGCAGAAGTAGTAAGAGAAGCCGACGAAGAGAAGCAGAACGAGAAGCAGGAGAAGCAGAAGAAGCAGAAGCGGGAGAAGCAGAAGAAGAAGAAACAGAAGAAGGAGAAGGAGCAGAAGCAGAAGGAGAAGGAAAAGCAGAAGGAGAAGCAGAAAGAGAAGCAGGAAAAGCAGAAGAAGCAGAAGCAGGAGAAGCAGAAGCAGAAGAAACAGGAGAAGGACAAGAAGCAGAAGCAGAAGGAGAAGCAGAAACAGAAGGAGAAGCAGAAAGAGGAGGGGAAGCAGAAGAAGAAGAAGCAGGAGAAGCAGAAGCATAAGAATCCGAAGAAGCAGAAGCAAAACCTGAAGCAAAAGCGGAAGCAGGAGAAGCAGAAGAAGCAGAATCTGGAGAAGCTGAATGAGAAGCTGAAGGAGAAGCAGAAGCTGAAAGAGAATCAAAAGCAGAAGGAGACGCAGAAGAAACAGAAGAAGCAGTAGCAGTTGCAGCAGAAGGAGAAGCAGAAAGAAAAGCAGAAGAACGAGAAGGAGAAGGAGAAACAGAAGGAGAAGCAGAAGGCGAATCAGAAGGAGAAGCGGAAGAAGCAGAAGGAGAAGCAGAAGCAGAAGAAGCAGAAGGAGAAGCAGAAGGAGAAACAGAAGCAGAAGAAGCAGCAGAAGGAGAAGCAGAAGCAGAAGAAGATGCAGAAGGAGAAGCAGGAGAAGCAGAAGAAGCAGAAGCATAAGGAGAAGTAGAAGTAGGAGAAGGAAGAGCCGCAGAAGAAATAGGAGAAGCAGAAGGAGAAGCAGAAGCAGAATGAGAAGCAGAAAGAGAAGGAGTAGAAGCAGAAGAAGCAGGAAAAGAAGAAGCAGAAGAAAGAGAAG
>NW_012299128.1:0-1886 GCF_000151885.1 Dipodomys ordii | reverse complement strand
GAAGAAGCAGAATGAAAAGCAGAAGAAGGAGAAATTGAAACAGAAGAAGATTTAGAAGGAGAAGCTGAAGCAGAAGCAGAAGGAGAAGCAGAAGAAGGAGGAGAAGGAGAAGCAGAAGGAAAATCATAAAGAGAAACAGAAGGAGAAGAAGGAGAAACAGAAGCGGGAGAAGTAGAAGGAGAAGAAATAGAAGAAGGAGAAGAAGCAGAAGTAGAAGGAGAAGCAGAAACAGAAGGAGATGCAGAAATAGAAGCAGAAGAAGCAGAAGAAGAACCTGAAGCTGAAGGAGAAGCAGAAGAAGCAGAATCTGGAGAAGAAGAAGGAGAACCAGAAGGAGAAGCAGAAGCAGAGAGAGAAGCAAAAGCAGAAGGAGAAGCAGAAGAAACAGAAGAAGCAGAAGCAGTAGCGGAAGAAGCTGAAGATGCAGAAGCAGAAGGAGAAGCAGAAGAAGGAGAAGGACAAGGAGAAGGAGAAAGAGAAGCAGAAAGAGAAGCAGAACGAAAAGTAGGAGAAGCAGAAGCTGGAGAAGCCGAAGCAGAAGAAACAGAAGAAGGGGAAGAAGCAGAAGGAGAAGCAGAAACAGAAGGAAAAGCAGAAAGAGAAGCAGGAGAAGCAGAAGAAGCAGCAGCAGAAGAAGCAGAAGCAGAAGAAGCCGAAAAAGCAAAAGCAGAACCTGAAGCAGAAGGAGAAGCAGGAGAAGCAGAAGAAGCAGAATCTTGAGAAGCAGAAGGAGAAGCAGAAGCAGAAAGAGAAGCAAAAGCAGAAGGAGAAGCAGAAGAAACAGAAGAAGCAGAGGCAGTATCAGAAGAAGCAGAAGATTCAGAAGCAGAAGGAGAAGCAGAAGGAAAAGCAGAAGAACTAGAAGGAGAAGGAGAAGGAGAAACAGGAGTAGAAGCAGAAAGAGAAGCAGAAGAAGGAGCAGTAGAAAGAAAAGCAGCAGGAGAAACAGAAAGAGCAGCAGAAGGAGAAGCAGGAAATGCAGAAACAGGAGAAGAACAAGCAGAAGAAACAGGAGAAGGACAAGAAGCAGAAGCAGAAGGAGAAGCAGAAAGAGATGAGGGGAAGCAGAAGAAGCAGAAGCAGGAGAAGCAGAAGCATAAGAATCCGAAGAAGCAGAAGCAGAACCTGAAGCAGAAGGAGAAGCAGGAGAAGCAGAAGAAGTAGAAGCAGTAGCAGTTGTAGCAGAAGCAGTAGGAAAAGCAGAAGGAAAAGCAGAAGAACAAGAAGGAGAAGGAGAAACAGAAGGAGAAGCAGAAGGAGAAGCAGAAAGAGAAGCAGGTAAAGCAGAAGAAGAAGAAGAAGAAGCAGAAGGAGAATCAGAAGGAGAAGCAGAAGAAGGAGAAGGAGAAGCAGAAGCAGAAGAAGATGCAGAAGGAGAAGCAGAAGAAGCAGAAGCCGAAGGAGAAGCAGGAAAAGCAGAAGAAGCAGAAGCAAAAGGTGAAGCAAAAGAAGGAGAAGGAGAAGCAGAGGCAGAAGAAGAAGCATAAGGACAAGCACAAGCCGAAGGAGATGCAGAAGGAGAAGCAGAAGAAACAGAAGCTGAAAGAGAAGCAGAAGTAGGAGAAGGAGAAGGAGGAGAAGCAGAAGCAGAAGGAGAAGCAGAAGCAGAATGAGAAGCAGAAAGAGAAGCAGGAGGAGGACAAGAAGCAGAAGCAGGAGAAGCCGAAAGAGAAGAAGCAGAAACAGAAGCAGAAGGAGAAGCAGAAGCAGAAGGAGAAGCAGCAGAAGAAGTAGAACCAGAAATTCAGCCACGAGAAACAGAAGAAGCAGAAGCAGAAGGAGAAGCAAAAAGAGAAGCAGAAGGAGAAGTAGAAAAAGCAGCAGAAGAAGCAGAAAAACAAGCAGGAGAAGCAGAAGCAGAAAGAGAAGTAGAAGCAGAAGAAGCA
>NW_012299127.1:0-3831 GCF_000151885.1 Dipodomys ordii | reverse complement strand
CGCTGGGTCCCGCTGTGTCCTCGCTGTGTTCCCCGCTGTGTCCCGCAGTGTCCCCCGCTGTGTCCCCCGCTGTGCGCTCGCTGTGTCCCAAGCTGTGTCCCTCTTTGTCCTCGCTGGGTCCCCAGCTGTCTCCCACTCTGTCCCCCGCTGTGTCTCATGATTTGTCCTCGCTTTGTCCCACTGTGTCCCACTGTGTCCCGCTGTGCCCCCACTGTGTCCCCTTGTGTCCACAAATGTGTACCACACTGTGTAACGCTGTATCCCCGCTGAATCGACGCTGTGTCCCGCTGGGTCCCGCTGTGTCCTCGCTGTGTTCCCTGCTGTGTCCCACTGTGTCCCCCGGTGTGTCCCTCGCTGTTTTCCTCTCTGTGTCCCCCGCTGTGTCCTGCTGTGTCCTCGCTGGGCCCCCCGCTGTTTCCCGCTGGGTCCCCTGCTGTGTCCCGCTGTGTCCCCCTGTGTTCCCTGCTGTGTACCCTCCTTTGTCCCGCTGTGTCCCCCGCTGTATCCTGCTGTGTCCCCCTGTGTCCTCACTGTGTCCCACGCTGTGTTCCGCTGAGGGCTTGCTTTGTCCCCCGATGTGCCACGTTGTGTCCCCAGCTGCGTACCCCGCTGTGGCCCAGTCTGTCCCCGCTGTATCGACGCTGTGTCCCGCTGGGTCTCGCTGTGTCCTACCTGTGTCCACCGCTGTGTCCCGCTGTGTCCACCGCTGTGTCCCGCTGTGTCCCCTGCTGTGTCCCGCTGTGTACAGCTGTGTCCCCGCTGTGTCCCGTTGTGTCCCCAGCTGTGTATCCTGCTGTGTCCCGCTGTGTCCCTGCCCTTATCGACGCTGTGTCCCGCTGTGTCCTCGCTGTGTCCCCCGCTGTGTCCCGCTGTGTCCTCGCTGGGTCCCCCTCTGTGTCCCGCTGTGTCCTCGCTGTGTCCCCCGCTGTGTCCCGCTGTCGCTGTGTCCCCCGCTGTGTCCCGCTGTGTCTCGCTCTGTCCCTGCTGTGTCCCCCTGTGTCCTGCTGTGTCCTCGCTGTGTCCCCCGCTGTCTCCCGCTCTGTCCCCAGCTTCGTCTCACGATATGTCCTCGCTGTGTCCCACTGTGTCCTGCTGTGTCCCCACTGTGTCCCGTTGTGTCCACAGATGTGTACCACGCTGTGTAACGCTGTATCCCCGCTGTATCGACGCTGTGTCCCGCTGGGTCCCGCTGTGTCCTCGCTGTGTCCCTGTTATGTCCCCGCCTTGTCCTGCTGTATACTGCTGTGACCCCGCTGTGTCCCGCTTTTTCCCCGCTGTGTCCCGCTGTGTCCCGCTGTGTCCCCCGGTGTGTCCCCCTGTGTCCCCGCAGTGTCCCCGCTATGTCCCGCTGTGTCACACTGTGTCCCGTGGTGTCTGGCTTTGTCACCCGCTGTGTCCCCCGCTGAGTCTCGCTGTGTCCCCGCTGTGTCCCAATGTGTCCTCGCTGTGTCCCCCGCTGTGACCTACTGTGTCCGCACTGTTTCCCAAGCTGTGTCCTGCTCTGTCCTGCTGTGTACCCAGCTGTGTCCCGCTATGTTCCCGCAGTGTCCCCGCTGTGTCCCGCTGTGTCACAGTGTGGCCCGTGGTGTTCCACTTTGTCCCCCGCTGTGTTCCCCCCTGAGTCCCCTCTGTGTCGCCGCTGTGTCCTCGCTGTGTCCCCCGCTGTCTCCCTCTTTGTCCCCCGCTGTGTCCAGCTCTGTTCCGCTGTGTCCTCTCTTTGTCCCCCCGCTGTGTCCCGCTGTGTCCCCGCTGTGTCCCAAGCTGTGTCCCGCTGTGTTCCGCTGTGTCCTCGCTGTGTCCCCTGCTGTGTCCCATTGTGTCCCCAGCTGTGTACCCCGCTGTGTCCCGCTGTGTGCCCGCTGTATCGACGCTGTGTCCCGCTGGGTCCCGCTGTGTGCCCCACTGTGACCCTCTGTGTCCCCAACTGTGTACCCTGCTGTGTAACGCTGTGTCCCGGCTGTATCAACGCTGTGTCCCGCTGGGTCCCGCTGTGTCCTGCTGTGTCCCGCTGTGTACCCTGCTGTGTCCTGCTATGTTCCCCCACTGTCCCCGCTGTGTCCCGCTGTGTCCCACTGTGTCCCTTGGTGTCCCAGTTTGTCCCCGCTGTGTCTCGCTGTGTCCCACGCTCTGTCCCACACTGTGTCCCGCAGTGTCCCCCGCTGTGTCCCGCAGTGTCCCCAGCTGTGTCCTGCTGTGTCCCCCGCTGTGTCCCACTGTGTCCCCCGCTGAGTCCCCGCTGTGCCACCGCTGTGTCCCGCTGTTTCCTCGCTGAGTCCCCTGCTGTCTCCCTTTCTGTCCCCCGCTGTGTCTCACGCTTTGTCCCCGCTGTGTCCCACTGTGTCCCGCTGTGTCCCGCTGTGCCCCCACTGTGTCCCCGCTGTGTCCCTGCTGTGTCCCTGCTGTGTCGCCGCTGTGTCCCGCTGTTTCCTGCTGTGTCCTCGCTGTGTCCCATTCTGTGTTCCGCTGTGTCCCCCGCTGTGTCCCGCTGTGTCCCGCTGTGTCCCCGCTGTGTCCCGCTGTGTCCCCGCTGTGTCCCGCTGTGTCCTTGCTGTGTCCCCAGCTGTGTACCCCACTGTGTCCCGCTGTGTCCCTGCTGTATCGACGCTGGGTCCCGCTGGGTCCCGCTGTGTCCTCCCTTTGTCCCCCGCTGTGTCCTGCTGTGTCCGGCACTGTGTCCCGCTGTGTCTACTGCTGTGTCCCCGCTGTGTCCTGCTGTGTCCAACTGGGTTTCTGCTGTATCCACGCTGGGTCCCGCTGGGTCCTGCTCTGTCATCCCTGTGTCCCCCGCTGTGTCCCGCTGTGTCCCCCTCTGTGTCTCTGCTGTGTCCCCGCTGTGTCCCCGTTGTGTCCCGCTTTGTCCCGCTGTGTACTGCTGTGTCCCCCGCTGAATCCCGCTGTGTCCCAATGTGTCCTCGCACTGTCCCCCGCTGTGTCCCGCTGTGTCCTCCCTGTGTCCCCCACTGTGTCCCGCTGTGTCCTGCTGTGTCCCCGCTGTGTGCCCGCTGTGTCTCGCTGTGGCCACTCTCTGTCTCCGCTGTCCCCCGCTGTGTCCCCTGCTGTGTCCCGCTGTGTCCTGCTGTGTCCCCCGCTTTGTCCTGCTGTGTCCCGCAGTGTTCCCGCTGTGTCCCGCTGTGTCACACTGTGTCCCGGGGTGTCCCACTTTGTCCCACGCTGTGTCCCCCGCTGAATCCCCTCTGTGTCGCCGCTGTGTCCCCCTGTGTCCTCGCTGTGTCCCCAGCTGTCTCCCGCTTTGACTCCCGCTGTGTTCCTCTGTGTCCCGCTGTGTCCCCGCTGTGTCCCCAGCTGTGTCCCGCTGTGTCCCGCTGTGTACCCCGCTGTGTGCTGCTATGTTCCTGCAGTGTCCCCGCTATGTCCCGCTGTGTCCCGCTGTGTCCTCGCTGTGTCCCCAGCTGTGTACCCCACTGTGTCCGGCTGTGTCCCTGCTGTTTCGACGCTGGGTCCCGCTGGGTCCCGCTGTGTCCTCCCTTTGTGCCTCGCTGTGTCCCGCTGTGTCCGGCACTGTGTCCTGCTGTGTCTACTGCTGTGTCCCGGCTGTGTCCCGCTGTGTCCAGCTGGGTCCCTGCTGTATCCACGCTGGGTCCCGCTGTGTCCTGCTCTGTCATCCCTGTGTCCTCCGCTGTGTCTCTGCTGTGTCCCCGCTGTGTCCCGCTTTGTCCCGCTGTGTACTGCTGTGTCCCCCGCTGAATCCCGCTGTGTCCCAATGTGTCCCAATGTGTCCTCGCTCTGTCCCCCGCTGTGTCCCGCTGTGTCCTCCCTGTGTCCCCCGCTGTGTCCCACGCTGTGTTCCCCGCTATGTCCCGCTGTGTCCCG
>NW_012299126.1:0-3831 GCF_000151885.1 Dipodomys ordii | reverse complement strand
GGGGACACAGCTAGGACACAGCAGGGCACAGCGGGACACAGCAGGGACAGAGCGGGACACAGCGGGACACAGCAGGACACAGCGGGGGACACAGCGGGACCCAGCGGGGAACCCAGCGAGGACACAGCAGGACAAAGCGGGGGACACAGCGGTGACAAAGCTGGACACAACGGAGTACATAGAAGGACCCAGCGGGACACAGCATCGATACAGCAGGGACACAGCATTATACAATATGGTACACAGCTGTGGACACAACGGGACACAGTGGGGGCACAGCGGGACACAGCGGAACACAGTGTGACACAGCAGGGCAAAGCGTGAGACACAGTGGGGGACAGAGAGTAAGACATCGGGGGACACAGGAAGGACACATCGGGACACAGCGGGGGAAACAGCGGGACACAGCGGTGGACACAGGGGGACAGAGCGGGGGACACAGCGGGACACAGCGGTGGACACAGGGGGACAGAGCGGGGGACACAGCGGGACACAGCGGGGGAAACAGCGGGACACAGCGGTGGACACAGCGGGACAGAGCGGGGACACAGCGGGACACAGCGGTGGACACAGCGGGACACAGCGGTGGACACAGCGAGGACTCAGTGGGACCCAGCGGGACACAGCGTAGATACAGCGGGGACAGAGTGGGCCACAGCGGGGTACACAGCTGGGGACACAACGGGGCACATCGGGGGACACAGCAAGGACTCAGCGGAACGCAGCGTGGGACACAGTGAGGACACAGGGGGACACAGCGGGACACAGCGGGACACAGCAGGAACACAGAAGTAGACACAGCGGGAAACAGCAGGGGACACAGCGGGACACAGAGGGGGACACAGCGGGAAACAGCCGGACAGAGTGCGGGACACAGCTGGACACAGCGAGGACACAGCGGGACACAGCGTGGGACAAAGTGGGAGAAAGCGGGGCACACAGCGAGGACACAGCAGGACACCGAGGGTACTCAGCGGGGGACACAGCTGGGGACAAAGCAGGACACCATGGGACACAGTGTGACACAGCAGCACACAGCGGCGACACTGCGGGGATACAGCGGGACAAAGCGGGGGACACAGCCTGACACAACGGAGTACACAGCGGGACACAGCGGGCACAAAGTGGGGACACAGCGTGACACAGCAGGACACAGCAGGGACAGAGCGGGACACAGCGGGACACAGAGGGGCCCACAGCGGGGACACACCGGGACACTGAGGGTCACAGCAGGGACACAGCGGGACAAAGCGGGACACATCAGGACACAGCAGGGGACACAGCGGGACACAGCAGGGGACACAGCAAGGACACAGCGGGACACAGCGGGAGACACAGCGAGGACACAGCAGGACACAGCGGGGGAAAAAGCGGGACACAGCGGGGACACAGCAGTGGACAAAGCGGGAGACAGCGGGGGACACAGCGGGACACAGCGGGGGCCACAGCGGGGGCCACAGCGGGACACAGTGGGACACAACTGGGGACAGAGCAGTACACAGCGGTGGACACAGCGGGACACAGCGGTGGACACAGCGAGGACACAGCGGGACACAGCGTCGATACAGCGGGGACAGAGTGGGCCACAGCGGGGTACACAGCTGGGGACACAACGGGGCACATCAGGGGACACAGCAAGTACTCAGCGAAACACAGCGTGGGACACAGTGAGGACACAGGGGGACACAGCAGGACACAGCGGGACACAGCAGGAACACAGCAGTAGACACAGCGGGACAAAGCAGGGGACACAGCGGGACACAGCGGGGGACACAGGGAGGACAGAGCGGGACACAGCGGGGACACAGCGGGTACTCAGCGGGGGACACAGCGGGGGACAAAGCGGGACACAGCGGGACACAGCGGGACACAGCGTCGATACAGCGGGGACACAGCGGGACACAGCGGGGTACACAGCTGGGGACACAACGGAACACAGCGGGGAACACATCGAGGACACAGCAGGACACAGCAGGGACACAGCGGGGACACTGCGGGAACATAGCAGGACACAGCGGGGTAAACAGCGGGACACAGCTTGGGACACAGCGGGGACATAGCGGGACACAGCGGGGGACACAGCGAGGACACAGTGGGACACAGCGTGGGACAAAGTGGGAGACAGCGGGGCACACAGCGAGGACACAGCAGGACACTGAGGGGACTCAGTGGGGGACACAGCGGGGACACAGCAGGGACACAGCGGGGGACACAGTAGGACAGAGCGGGGGACACAGCGGGGGACAGAGGGGGACACCACGAATAACAGAGCAAGGACACAGCGGGACCCAGCGGGACACAGCCTCGATACAGCGGGATTCACAGTGTTACACAGCGGGTTACACAGCTGGGGACACAAAGGGACACAGTGGTGGACACAGCGGGACACAGCGGGACAGAGTGGGACACAGACGGGATAAAGCGTGAGACACAGCGGGGGACAGAGCGAGAGACAGCGGGGGACACAGCGAGGACACAGCGGGACACAGCGGGGACACAGCGGGGACACAGCGGGGACTAAGCTGGGGACACAGCGGGGGACAAAGCGGGACACCACGGAACACAGCGGGACAGAGCAGGACACCGAGGGTACTCAGGGGGGGACACAGCTGGGGACAAAGCAGGACACCATGGGACACAGTGTGACACAGCGGGACACAGCAGCGACACTGCGGGGACACAGCGGGACAAAGCGGGGGACACAGCCTGACACAACGGAGTACACAGCGGGACACAGCGGGCACAAAGCGGGGACACAGCGTGACACAGAAGGACACAGCAGGGACAGAGCGGGACACAGCGGGACACAGAGGGGCCACAGCGGGGACACACCGGGACACTGAGGGTCACAGCAGGGACACAGCGGGACAAAGCGGGACACATCAGGACACAGCGGGGGACACAGCGGGACACAGCGGGGTCACAGAGGGGACTCAGCAAGGGACATAGCGGGGGACAAATCGGGACACCACAGGACACAGTGGGACACAGCGGGACACAGCCGGGACACTTGCGGGGCCACAGCGGGACAAAGCGGGGGACCCAGCGGGACCCAGCGGGACCCAGCAGGACCCAGCGGGGAAACAGCGGGGACACAGTGGGACACAGCGAGGACACAGCGGGACACAGCGGGACACGGCGGGGCACAGCGGGGGACACAGCGGGATACAGCGGGGGACACAGGGAGGACACAGCGGAACACAGCATGGGACAAAGCGAGGACACAGCGGGAAACAGCGAGACACAGCGGGACCCAGCGGGGACCCAGCAGTGGACACAGCGGGACACAGCGGGGAACAAAGCGGGACACCACCGAACACAGCAGGACACAGCGTGAAACAGCCGTGAACCTGCGGGGACACAGCGGGACACAGCCGGGGACCCAGCGGGACCCAGCGGGAAACAGCAGGGGACACAGCCGGACACAGCAGGGACACAGCGGGGACACAGCGGGACCCAGCAGGACACAGCGGGGGACACAGCGGGACACAGCGGGACACAGCGGGGGACACAGCAGGGACACAGTGGGACACAGTAGGACACAGCGTGGGACAAAGCGGGGGACAGCGGAGGACACAGCGAGGACACAGCTGGACACAGCGGGGACACAGAGGGGACTCAGCAGGGGACATAGAGGGGAAAAAGCGGGACACCACGGGACACAGTAGGACACAGCGGGACACAGCGGGGACACTGCGGGACACAGCCGGGGGACACAGCGGTGGACAGCGGGGGAAAGAGAAGGGACACAGCGGGACACAGAGGGGACACAGCTGGACACAGAAGGGTACACAGCGGGGCACAGCGGACTCACAACAGGGACAGAGTGAT
>NW_012299125.1:0-3831 GCF_000151885.1 Dipodomys ordii | reverse complement strand
ACACAGCTGTTGACACAACGGGACACAGTGGGGGACACAGCGGGACACAGTGGGGCACAGCGGGGGACACAGCGGGGGACACAGCAGGACACAGTGGGACACAGCGGGGCACACAGGGGGGACACAGCGGGACCCAGCGGGGAACACAGCGAGGACACAGCGGGACCCAGCGGTACACAGCGTTGATACAGCGGGGACACAGCGTTACACAGCGTGGTACACAGCTGTGAACACAACGGGACACAGTGGGGGCACAGCGGGACACAGCGGGACACAGTGGGACACAGCGGGGACAAAGCTTGAGACACAGCGGGGTACAGAGCGGGAGACAGCGGGGAACACAGCAAGGACACAGCGGGACACAGCGCTGACACTGCGGGGGACACAGCGGGGGACACAGCGGGGGACACAGCCGGACACAGCGGGACACAGCGGGGGACACAGGGGGGACCCAGCGGGACCCAGCGCGGGACACAGCGAGGACGCATTGGGACACAGCGGGGACACAGCGGGACTCAGCGGGGGACACAGCAGTATACAGCGGGACACAGCGGGACACAGCGGGAGACAGTGGGGGACACAGCGGGACACACAGGGGAACACAGCGGGGAACACAGCGAGGACACAGCGGGACCAACAGGGACACAGCGTCGATACAGCGGGGACACAGTGGGACACAGCGGGGTACACAGCTGGGTACACAACGGGACACAGCGGGGGACACAGCGAGGACACAGCAGAACACAGCATGGGAAACAACGAGGACACAGCGGGACACAGCGAGACACAGCAAGACACAGTGGGGACACAGCAGTAGACACAGCGGGACACAGCGAGGACACAGCGGGGACACAGCGGGGACACAGCGGCACCCAGCAGGACACAGCGTGGCACACAGCGGGACACAGCGGGACACAGCTTGGGACACAGCGGGAACACAGCAGGACACAGCCGGGGACACAGCAAGGATACAGCGGGACACAGCGGGACACAGCGTGGGACAAAGCAGGAGATAGCAGGGGACACAGCGAGGACACAGCGGGACACAGTGGCGACACATAGAGGACTCAGCGGGGGAGACAGTGGGGGACAGAGCGGGACACAGCGGGACCCAGCAGGGACAAAGCATGAGACACAGCAGTGGACAGAGCAGGAGACAGAGGCGGACACATCAAGGACACAGCGGGACACAGCGGGCACACAGAGGTGGCTCAGGGAGGCCACAGCGGGGGACAAAGCGGGACACCACGGAACACAGTGGGACACAGCGTGAAACAGCGGTGAACCTGCGGGGACACAGCGGGGAACACAGCGGGACACAGCGGGGACACAGCGGGGACACTGCGGGACCCAGCAGGACACAGCGGGACACAGCAGGACACAGCGGGGGACACAGTGGGACACAGCGGGGGACACAGCGGGACACAGCGGGGACACAGAGGGGACTCAGCAGGGGACATAGCGGGGGACAAATCGGAACACCACAAGACACAGTGGGACACAGCAGGACACAGCGGGGACACTGCGGGGACACAGCGGGACAAAGCGGGGGACCCAGCGGGACCCAGCGGGACACAGCAGGACCCAGCGGGGAAACAGCGGGGACACAGTGGGACACAGCGAGGACACAGCGGGACACAGCGGGACACTGCGGGGCACAACGGGGGACACAGCGGGATACAGCGGGGGACACAGGGAGGACACAGCGGAACACAGCATGGGACAAAGCGAGGACACAGCGGGAAACAGCGAGACACAGCGGGACCCAGCGGGGACCCAGCAGTGGACACAGCGGGACACAGCGGGGGACAAAGCAGGACACCACGGAACACAGCAGGACACAGCGTGAAACAGCGGTGAACCTGCTGGGACACAGCGGGACACAGCGGGGGACACAGCGGGACACAGCGGGACACAGCGGGGGACACAGCAGGGACACAGTGGAACACAGTAGGACACAGCGTGGGACAAAGCGGGAGACAGCGGAGGACACAGCGAGGACACACCTGGACACAGTGGGGACACAGAGGGGACTCAGCAGGGGACATAGAGGGAAAAAAGCGGGACACCACGGGACACAGTAGGACACAGCGGGACACAGCGGGGACACTGCGGGACACAGCCGGAGGACACAGCGGTGGACAGCGGGGGAAAGAGAAGGGACACAGCGGGACAAAGAGGGGACACAGCTGGATACAGAAGGGTACACAGCGGGGCACAGCGGACTCAAAACAGGGACAGAGCTGGACACAGAGGGACACAGAGGGGACAGAGCGTGACACAGCGGGACACAGCGGAACACAGCAGGGGACTCAGCGGGAAACAGCGGGGGACACAGGGAGGATACAGCTGGACACTGAGGGAGACAGAGCGAGGACACAGCCGACACAGCAAAACACAGCGTGACACAGTGGAGACACAGCAGGGGACACAGCGGGACACAGCGGGGGACACAGAGGGACATAGCGGGGTACACAGCAGGCACAAAGCGGGACACAGCGGTGGACACAGCGAGGACACAGCGGGACACAGCGGTGACACAGCGGGACACAGCTGGGGACACTGCGAGACACAGCGGGACCCAGCGGTGACAAAGCGTGAGACACAGCGGTGGACAGAGCGGGAGACAGAGGCGGACACAGCGAGGACACAGCGGAACACAGCGGGGACACAGAGGTGGCCCAGGGGGGCCACAGCGGGGGACAAAGCCGGACACCACGGAACACTGCGGGACACAGCGTGAAACAGCGGTGAACCTGCGGGGACACAGCGGGGGACACAGCGGGACACAGCGGGGACACAGCGGGGTCACTGCTTGACCCAGCAGGACACAGCGGGACACAGCACGACACAGCGGGGGACACAACAGGACACAGCGGGGGACACAGCAGGACACAGCGGGGACACAGAGGGGACTCAGCAGGGGACATAGCGGGGGACAAAGCGGGACACCAAAGGACACAGTGGGACACAGCGGGACACAGCGGGGACACTGCGGGGACACAGCGGGACAAAGAGGGGACCCAGCGGGACACAGCAGGACCTAGCGGGGAATCAGCGGGAGCACAGTGGGACACAGCGAGGACACAGCGGGACACAGCGGGACACTGCGGGGCACAGCGGGGGACACAGCGGGACACAGCGGGGGACACAGGGAGGACACAGCAGAACACAGCGGGGTACACAGCAGGCACAAAGCGGGACACAGCGGGAGACACAGCGAGGACAAAGCGGGACTCAGCGGTGACACAGCGAGACACAGCTGGGGACACTGCGGGACACAGCGGGACACAGCGGGAACACAGCAAGGACACAGCGGGGGACACAGCGGGACACAGCCGGACACAGCCGGGGACACAGCAGGACACAGCGAGAGACACAGCGGGGGACACAGCGGGACACAGCGGGGAACAAAGAGAGGACACAGCGGGACCCAGCGGGACACAGCGTCGATAGAGCGGGGACACAGCGGGACACAGCGGTGAAACAACAGGACTCAGCGGGGGACACTGTGGGACCCAGCGGGACCCAGCGGGGACACAGCAAGGACACAGCGGGGGACACAGCGGGACACAGCGGGACACAGCAGGGAACACAGCAAGGGACACAGCAGGAGACAGAGCAGGACACAGTGGGGAACAGAGAGAGAGACACAGCAGGACCCAGCGGGACACAGCGTCGATACAGCGGGTACACAGCGGGACACAGCTGGGTACACAGCTGTTGACACAACGGGACACAGTGGGGGACACAGCGGGACACAGCGGGGCACAGCAGGGAAAAAACGGGAGACACCGTGGGGAACAGAGCAGGACACAGCGGGGGACATGA
>NW_012299124.1:0-3832 GCF_000151885.1 Dipodomys ordii | reverse complement strand
ACACAGTGGGACACAGTAGGGTACACAGCGGGACACAGTGGGGCACACATAGCAGGGGCACAGTGGGAAACAGGGGGACACAGCGGGGGACAAAGCGGGACACAGCGGGACACAGCGGGACACAGCGGGGGACACAGCGGAGGACACAGAGATGCACACAGCGGCAGAGAGTGGAACACAGCACCGACACAGCAGGGACAAAGCGGGACACAGCAGGGGACACAGCCGGGGACACAGCGGGACACAGCAGGGGACACAGCGGGGACACAGCGAGACACAGTGGGGACACAGTGGGACACAGCGGGACACATCGGGGGACAGAGCAGGACACTGCAGGGTACACAGCGAGGACACACCAGGGACACAGAGGAACACAGCGGGGACACAGCGGGGACACATCACGACCCAGCGGGAGCCAGCGGGCACACAGCGGGGACACAGCGAGGATACAGCTGGACACAGTGTGGAACACAGCGGGGAACACAGCGGGACACAGCGGGACACAGTGGGGGGCATAGCATGGACACAGCGGGTCACAGCGGGGACATAGTGGGGGACTCAGCGGGGGACACAGCGGGATACAGAAAGACACAGCGAGGACACAGCGGGACACAGCGGGGACACAGCGGGGGACACAGTGGGACACAGATGGGGATACAGCGAGGACACAGCAGGGACACTGCGGGACACAGCGTTTCACAGCAGGGAAATACTGGGGGACACAGCGGGGACACAGCGGGATACAGAAGGACACAGCGAGGACATAGCGGGACCCAGCGGGGACACAGCGGGGATACAGCGGGACACAGTGTGGGACATAGAGGCGGACACAGCAGGACACAGCGGGCCACAGCGGGGACACAGCAGGACACAGCGGGACACAGCTGGGGACACACCGGGGGAGAGCAGGCACACAGCAGGACACAGCGGGACACAGGGGGACACAGCGGGGAACACAGCGGGACACACAGCGGGACACAGCGGGACACAGCGGGGGACACAGTATGGACACAGCGGGTCACAGCGGGGAAGTAGTGGGGGACACAGCGGGGGACACAGCGGGATACAGAAGGACACAGCGAGGACACATCGGGACACAGGACACACAGCGGGGACACAGCGGGGACACAGCGGGGGAAACAGTGGGACACAGCGGGGACACAGAGGGACTCAGCGGTTACACAGCGAGGACACACCAGGGACACAGCGGGACACAGCGGGGGCTACAGCGGGGGACAGCGGTGACACACCCGCGGACAGCGGGGACACAGTGGGACAAAGCTGGACACAGCTGGGACACAGCAGGGACACAGCAGGTCACAGCGGGGACACAGTGTGGGACACAGCAAGGACACAGCGGGACACAGAGGGATACACAGAGAGGACACAGCGAGACACATGGGGACACAGCGGGAGACAGCGGGGGACACAGAGAGGACACAGCGGGACACAAATGGGGACACAGTAAGGACACAGCGGGACACAGTGGGAAAGTGCGGGACACAGCGGGGGACACAGCCGGGGACACAGAGGGACACAGCGGGACACAGCGGGGGACACTGCAGGGACACATCGGGATACTGCGGGACACAGTGGGGGACACAGCAGGGGACACAGAGCCGCACATAGAGGAAGAGAGTGGAACACAGCAGGGACAGAGCGGGGACACAGCGGGGGACACAGCGAGGACACAGCGTGACACATGGGGACACAGCGGGACACAGCGGGGGACTCAGCGAGGACACAGCGGGACACAAATGGGGACAAAGAAAGTTCACAGCGGGACACAGCAGGAAAGAGCGAGACACAGCAGGGGACACAGCCGGAGACACAGCGGGACACAGCAGGGGACACAGCAGGGACACAGCGGGACACAGTGTGGACACAGCGGGACACAGCGGGACACAGCGGCGGACACAGCAGGACACTGCAGGGGACACAGCGGGACACAGCAGGACACAAAGGGACACAGCGGGGACTCAGCGGGACACAGTGGGGACACAGGGGGACATAGCGGGACACATCGGGTGACACAGCAGGACACTGCGGGGTACACAGCGGGACACAGCGGGACACAGTGGGACACAGCAGGGACACAGCGGGGGACACAGGCGGACACAGTGGGGGACACAGCGGGGGACACAGCAGGACACAGCATAACACAGCGGGGGACACAGCGGGGGACAGCGGGGACACACATGCAGACAGCGGGGACACAACGGGACACAGCGGGGGACATGGGGGACACAGCGAGACACAGCGGGACACAGCGGCACACAGCTGGGACAGAGCAGGGACACAGCAGTTCACAGCGGGGACACAGCAGGACACAGTGGGGACACAGCGGGACATAGCGTGACACATCGGGCGACACAGCAGGACACTGCGGGGTACACAGCGGGACACAGCGGGACACAGCAGGACACTGCAGGGTACACAGCGGGACACAGCGGGACACAAAGGGACACAGCAGGGACACAGCGGGGACACAGCGGGACACAGTGGGAACACAGCGGGACATAGCGGGACACATCGGGCGACACAGCAGGACACTGCGGGGTACACAGCGGGACACAGCAGGACACAGCGGGACACAGCAGGGACACAGCGGGGGACACAGTGGGACACAGTGGTGGACACAGCGGGGGACACAGCGGGACACAGCTGGGGACACAGCGAGGACACAGCGGGACACAGGGGGGGACACAGCGGGGGACAGCGGGGACACACATGCAGACAGCGTGGACACAACGGGACACAGCAGGGGACATCGGGGACACAGCGGGACACAGCGGGACATAGCTGGGACACAGCAGGGACACAGCAGGTCACAGCGGGGACACAGTGTGGGACACAGCGAGGACACAGCGGGACACAGAGAGATACACAGAGAGGACACAGCGTGACACATGGGGACACAGCGGGACACAGCAGGGGACACAGAGAGGACACAGCGGGACACAAATGGGGACACAGCAAGGACACAGCGGGACACAGCGGGAAAGAGCGGGACACAGCGGGGGACACAGCCGGGGACACAGAGGGACACAGCGGGACACAGCGGGGGACACAGCAGGGACACATCGGGAGACTGCGGGACACAGCGGGGGACACAGCAGGGGACACAGAGCCGCACATAGAGGAAGAGAGTGGAACACAGCAGGGACAGTGCGGGGACACAGCGGGGGACCCAGCGAGGACACAGCGTGACACATGGGGACACAGCGGGACACAGCGGGGGACCCAGCGAGGACACAGCGGGACACAAATGGGGACAAAGGAAGTTCACAGCGGGACACAGCAGAAAAGAGCGAGACACAGCAGGGGACACAGCCGGGGACACAGCGGGACACAGCAGGGGACACAGCAGGGACACAGCGGGACACAGTGTGGACACAGCGGGACACAGCGGGACACAGCGGGGGACACAGCAGGACACTGCAGGGGACACAGCGGGAGACAGCAGGACACAAAGGGACACAGCGGGGACTCAGCGGGACACAGTGGGGACACAGCGGGACATAGCGGGACACATCGGTTGACACAGCAGGACACTGCGGGGTACACAGCGGGACACAGCGGGACACAGTGGGACACAGCAGGGACACAGTGAGGGACACAGGGGGACACAGTGGGGGACACAGCGGGGGACACAGCAGGACACAGCATAACACAGCGGGGGACACAGCGGGGGACAGCGGGGACACACATGCAGACAGCGGGGACACAACGGGACACAGCGGGGGACATCGGGGACACAGCGAGACACAGCGGGACACAGCGGGACACAGCTGGGACACAGCAGGTACACAGCAGTTCACAGCGGGGACAC
>NW_012299123.1:0-3832 GCF_000151885.1 Dipodomys ordii | reverse complement strand
ACGGGACACAGTTGGGGCACAGCGGGACACAGCCTGACACAGTGAGAGGGGTACACAATGGGACACAACGGGGAACACAGCGAGGACACAGCGGGGACACAGGGGGACACAGCGGGTTACACAGCTGGGTACACAAAGGGATACATTGGGGGACACAGCGAGGACACAGCGGAACATAGCGTGTGACACAGCAAGGACACAGCTGGAAACAGAGGGACACAGAAGGGACACAGCAGTAGAAATAGTGGGACACAGGGGGGACACAGCGGGACACAGCGGGGGACACAGCGAGGACCCCGTGGGACCCAGCGGGACACAGCGTCGATACAGCGGGGACACAGCGGGACATAGCGGGGTACACAGCTGGGGACACAACGGGACACAGCAGGGGACACAGCGAGGACACAGCAGGACACAGTGGGACACAGCGGGACACAGCAGGGACACAGCAGGGACACAGCGGGGGACACAGCGGGACACAACGGGACACAGCGGGGTACGCAGCAGGACACAGCGGGGAACACAGCGGGGGACACAGCGGGACACAGCGTCGATACAGCGGGGACACAGCGGGACACAGTGGGGTACACCGCTGGGGACACAAATGGACACAGTGGGGGACACAGCGGGACACAGCAGGACACAGTGGGACACAGCGGGACACAGCGTCGATACAGCGGGGACACAGCGGGACACAGCAGGCTACACCGCTGAGGACACAAAGGGACACAGTGGGGGACACAGCGGGACACAGCAGGACACAGTGGGACACAGCGGGGACAAATCGTGACACACAGCGGGGGACAGAGCGGGAGACAGCGGGGGACACAGCGGGGACTCAGCGGGGTACACAGCGGGGGACATAGCGGGACACCACGGAACACAGTGGAACACAGCTGGAAACAGCGGTGACCCTGCGGGAACACAGCGGGACATAGCGGGGGACACAGCCGGACAGAGCGGGGGACACAGCGCAACACAGTGGGGGACAGAGCGTGGGACACAGCGAGACACAGCGAGGACAAAGCTGGACACAGCGGGGTACACAGCGGGACAGAGCGGGGACACAGCAGGGACAGAGCGGGACACAGCAGGTCACAGCAGGTTCAAAGCGGGACATAGCGGGACACAGTGTGGGACACAGCGGGACACAGCGGGGGACACAGCGATGACACAGTGGAAACAGTAGTGACCCAGCGGGGACACAGCGGGACACAGCGGAGGACACAACGGGACACAGCGGGGGACACAGCGGGACACAGCGGGGGACACAGCCGGACAGAGCGGGGGACACAGCGCAACACAGTGGGGGACAGAGCGTATGACACAACGAGACACAGCGGGACAAAGCTGGAAACAGCGGGGTACACAGCGGGACAAAGCGGGGACACAGCGGGGACACAGCGGGACACAGCCTGTCACAGCAGGGACACAGCGGGACACAGCGCGGGACACAGCGGGACACAGCGGGGGACACAGAGAGGACACAGCGGGACACAGCGGGGGACACAGCGAGGACACAGCGGGACACAGCTGGGGACACAGCGGGGGACACAGCGGGACACAGCTGGGGACACGGTGGGACACAGTGGGGACACAGCGGGTCACAGCGCGGGACACGGCGAGGACACAGCAGGACACAGTGGGTGACACAGTGGGGGACACAGGGGACACAGCAGGACACAGCGGGGGACACAGGCGGGACAAAGGGAGACACAGCGGGACTCAGGGGGGACACAGCAGTACTCAGCGGGACACAGCGGGACACAGCGGGGGACAAATTGGGACACAGAGTGGGACACAGAAGGGTACACAGCGGGACACAGCGGGGAACACAGTGAGGACACAGCGGGACCCAGCGGGACACAGGGTCGATACAGCGTGGACACAGCGGGACCCAGCGGGACACAGTGGGGGACACAGTGAGACACAGCCGGGGACACAACGAGGACACAGCGAGACACAGCGGGGGACACAGCGAGGACACAGCGGGACATAGCGGGGAAACAGTGGGACACAACGGTGGACACAGCGGGACACAGCGGGACACAGCGCGGGACACAGCGGGACACAGCAGTAGACACAGCGGGACACAGCCGGGGACAGAGCGGGTCTCAGCGGAGGACACAGCAGTACACAGCTGGACACAGCGGGACACAGCGGGGGACACAGCGGGACACACAGGGGGACACAGAGGGGTACACTACGGGACACAGCGGGGTACACAGCTGGGGACACAAAGGGACACATCGGGGGACACAGTGAAGACACAGTGGAACACAGCGTGGGACACAGTGAGGGCACAGCTGGACACAGCGGGACACAGCGGGACACAGCAGGGACACAGCAGTAGACCCAGCGGGACACAGCGGGGGACACAGCGGGACACAGCGGGGGACAAAGCGAGGACACAGCGGGACCCAGCAGGACACAGCGTCGATACAACAGTGACACAGCGGGACACAGCGGGGTACACAGCTGGGGACACAACGGGACATAGCAGGGGACACAGCGAGGACACAGCGGAAAACAGCGTGGGACACAGCGAGGACACAGCGGGACACAGCGGGATACAGCAGGGACACAGCAGGGACACACAGGGGGAAACAGCGGGGGACAAAGCGGGACACCCCGGGACACAGCGGGACACAGCGGGACACAGCGGGGACACTGCGGGAACATAGCGGGACACAGCAGGGTACACAGCAGGACACAGTGGGACACAGCGGGGGACAAATCGGTGACACAGCGGGACACAGCGTGGGACACAGCGAGGCCACAGCAGGACACAGCGGGACACAGCGTGGGACAAAGCGGGAGACAGCGGGGGACACAGCGAGGACACAGCAGGACACAGCGGAACACAGCGGGGGACACAGCGGAACACAGAGGGGGACACAGAGGGGTACACAGCGGGACACAGCGGGGAACACAGCGAGGACACAGCGGGACACAGTGTGGGACACAGCGAGGACACAGCGAGGGACACAGCGGGACACAGCAGGCGACAGAGCGAGGACACAGTGGGACACAGCGGGGGACACAGCAGAACACAGCGGGACACAGCGGGGGACACAAAATGGACACAGCGGGACACAGCGGGACACAGCGGGGGACACAGAGGGACACAGAGGGGGACACAGAGGGACACAGCAGGGAACACAGCGAGGACACAGCGGGACCCTGAGGGACACAGCGGCGATACAACGGGGACACAGCGGGACACAGCGGGTACACAGCTGGGGACACAAAGGGACACATCTGGGGACACAGCGAGGACACAGCGGAACACAGCGTGGGACACAGCGAGGACACAGCGGGACACAGCAGGACAAAGAGGGACACAGCAGGGACACAGCAGTAGACACAGCGGGAAACAGCAAGGGACACAGCGGGACACAGCGGGGGACACCGGGAGAACACAACAAGACACAGCGGGGAAACAGCGGGGACTCATCGGGGGACACAGTGGGGGACAAAGCGGGACACCCCGGGACACAGCGGGACACAGCAGGACACAGCGGGGACACTGCGGGAACATAGCGGGACACAGCAGGGTACACAGCGGGACACAGTGGGACACAGCGGGGGACAAAGCGGGAGACAGCGGGGGACACAGTGAGGACACAGCGGGACACAGCGTCGATACAGCGGATACACAGCGGGACACAGAGGGTTACACAGCTGGGGACACAAAGGGACACAACGGGGGACATAGCGAGGACACAGCGGAACAAAGCGTGGGACACAGCAAGGACACAGCGGGACACACCGGGACACAGCGGGACACAGCAGGACACAGCAGTAGACACAGCAGGACACAGCGGGGGAC
>NW_012299122.1:0-3832 GCF_000151885.1 Dipodomys ordii | reverse complement strand
CTTAAACTTCTACTTCTTTTGCTTTTGCTTCTCCGTCTGCTTCTGCTTCTGCTCTTCTCCTTCTTCTGTTTCTTCTGCTTCTGCTTCTCCTGCTTCTTCTTCTTCTGCTTCTCCAACTTCTCCTTCTGCTTCTCCGTCTCATTCTCCTTCTCCTTCAATTTCTCCTTCTTGTGCTTCTCATTCTGCTTATGCTTCTCCTGCTTCTGCTTCTTCTGTTTCTCCTTCTGCTTCTCTTTCTGCTTCTTATTCTGCTTCTGCTCCTCCTACTCCTAATCCTGCTCTTTCTCCTTCTTCTTCTTCTGCTTCTCGTTCTGCTTCTGCTTCTTCTGCTTGTTCTGTTTCTTCTGCTTCTGCTTTTCCAACTTCTGCTGCTTCTGCTTCTCCTTCTGCTTCAAGTTCTCCTTCTGCTTCTTGGGCTTCTTCTGTTTCTTCTGCTTCTCCTGCTACTGCTTCTTCTGCTTCTCTTTCTGCTTCTCCTTCTGCTTCTGCTTCTCCTTCTGCTCCTTCTCTTTCTTCTGTTTCTTCTTCTTCTGCTTCTCCCGCTTCCGCTTCTTCTGCTTCTCCTGCTTGTCCTCCTTCTGCTTTTCCTTCTCCTTCTTCTCCTTCTCTTTCAGCTTCTGCTTCTGCTCATTCTGATTCTCCAACTTCTCCTTCTTCTTCTCCTTCTGTTTCTGCTTCTCTTTCTGCTTCTGCATCTCCTTCTGCTTCACCTTCTGCTGCTCTTTCTCCTTCTTCTGTTTCTCCCTCTGCTTCTGCTTCTTATGCTTCTTCTTTATCTTCTGCTTCTGCTTCTCCTGCTTCTGCTTCTTATGCTTCTACTGCTTCTTCTTCTCTTTCTGCTTCTGCTTCTCCTGCTTGTTTTTCTGCTTCTTCTGCTGCTTCTCCTTCTGCTGCTTCTTCTACTTCTCCTTCTGCTACTCTTTTTGCTTCTCCTTCTGCTTCTGCTCCTTCTTCTGCTTCTGCTTCTGCTCTTCTTCTGCTTTTTTGCTTCTGTTTCTTCTTCTTCAGTTTCTTCTGATTCTAATTCTGCTTCTCCATCTTCTCCTCTTTCTGCTTCTACTTCTGCTTCTTCTGATTCTCCTGCTTCTCCTTCTTGTTCTCCTTCTGTTTCTGCTTCTCTTTCTGCTTCTGCTTCTCCTTCTGCTGCTCCTTCTCCTTCTCCTTCTTCTGCTTCTCCCACTGCTTCTGCTTCTGCTTCTTTTGCTTATTCTTTTTCTTCTGCTTCAGCTTCTCCTGCTTCTGCTTCTTCTGCTTCTACTGCTTCTCCTTATACTTCTCCTTATGCTTCTCCTTATGCTTCTCCTTATGCTTCTTCTTCTTCTTCGTCTTCTTCTCTTTCTTCTGCTTCTGCTTTTCCTGCTTCTTCTGCTTCTACTGCTTCTCTTTCTGCTTCTCATTCTGCTTCTGCTTATCTTTCTGCTTCTCCTATTTCTTCTGCTCTTCTCCTTCTGTTTCTTCTGTTTCTGCTTCTCCTGCTTCTTCTTCTTCTGCTTCTCCTACTTCTTCTTCTGCTTCTCCGTCTCATTGTCCTTCTCCTTCAATTTCTCCTTCTTGTGCTTCTCATTCTGCTTCTGCTTCTTCTTCTCCTGCTTCTGCTTCTTCTGTTTCTCCTTCTGCTTCTCCTTCTGCTTCTCTTTCTGCTTCTTATTCTGCTTCTGCTCCTCCTACTCCTAATCCTTCTCTTTCTCCTTCTTCTTCTGCTTCTCGTTCTGCTTCTGCTTCTTCTGCTTGTTCGGTTTCTTCTGCTTCTGCTTTTCCAGCTTCTGCTGCTTCTGCTTGTCCTTCCGCTTCAGGTTCTCCTTCTGATTCTTCGGCTTCTTCTGTTTCTTCTGCTTCTGCTTCACCTGCTACTGCTTCTTCTGCTTCTTCTGCTTCTCTTTCTGCTTCTCCTTCTGCTTCTGCTTCTCCTTCAGCTCCTTCTCCTTCTTCTGTTTCTTCCTCTTCTTCTTCTTCTGCTTCTCCCGCTTCTGCTTCTTCTGCTTCTCCTGCTTGTCCTTCTCCTTCTGCTTCTCCTTCTCCTTCTTCTGCTTCTCTTTCTGCTTCTGCTTCTTCTGATTCTCCAACTTCTCCTTCTTCTTCTCCTTCTATTTCTGCTTCTCTTTCTGCTTCTGCATCTCCTTCTACTTCACCTTCTGCTGCTCCTTCTCCTTCTTCTGTTTCTCCCTCTGCTTCTGCTTCTTATGCTTCTTCTTTTTCTTCTGGTTCTGCTTCTCCTGCTTCTGCTTCTTATGCTTCTACTGCTTCTTCTTCTGCTTCTTCTGCTTCTACTTCTCTTTCTGCTTCTGCTTCTCCTGCTTGTTTTTCTGCTTCTTCTGCTGCTTTTTCTACTTCTCCTTCTGCTTCTCTCTCCTTCATTTTTGCTTCTCCTTCTGCTTCTGCTTCTTCTGTTTCTCGTGCCTGAATTTCTGGTTCTACTTCTTCTGCTGCTTCTCCTTCTGCTTCTGCTTCTCCCTTTTGCTTCTGTATCTGCTTCTTCTCTTTCGGCTTCTCCTGCTTCTGCTTCTTGTCCTCCTCCTGCTTCTCTTTCTGATTCTCATTCTGCTTCTGCTTCTCCTTCTGCTTCTGCTTCTCCTCCTTCTCCTTCTCCTACTTCTGCTTCTCTTTCAACTTCTGTTTCTTCTGCTTCTCCTGCTTCTCCTTCTGCATCTCCTTCTGTTTGTGCTTGTCCTTATGCTTCTTCTTCTGCCTCTGCTTCTCCTTCTCATTCTTTTGCTTCACCTTTTGCTTCTGCTTCTTCTGCTTTTCCTGCTTCTCCTTCTGCTTCTGCTTCTTCTGCTTCTCCTTCTGCATCTTCTTCTGCTTCTGCTTCTCCTTCTCCTTCTTCTGCTTCTCCTTCTGATTCTCCTTCTGCTTTACCTGCTTCTCTTTCTGCTTCTCCTTCTGCTTCTCCTTCAGTTTCTCCTTCTCCTTCTTGATCTTCTGCTTTTCCTTCTGCTTCTGCTACAACTGCTACTGCTTCTACTTCTTCTGTTTCTTCTGCTTCTCCTTCTGCTTTTGATTCTCTTTCTGCTTGTGCTTCTCCTTCTGCTTCTCATTCTGCTTCTCCAGATTCTGATTCTTCTGCTTCTCCTGCTTCTCCTTCTGCTTCAGGTTCTGCTTCTGCTTCTTCGCATTCTTATGCTTCTGCTTCTCCTGCTTCTGCTTCTTCTGCTTCCCCTCCGTCTCTTTCTGCTTCTCCTTCTGCTTCTGCTTCTTGTCCTTCTCCTGTTTCTTCTGCTTGTTCTACTCCTGTTTCTGCATCTCCTGCTTCTCCTTCTGCTTTTCTTTCTGCTTCTCTTTCTGCTTCTCCTTCTGTTTCTCCTTCTCCTTCTCGTTCTTCTGCTTTTCCTTCTGCTTCTCCTTCTGCTTCTACATCTTCTGCTACTGCCTCTGCTTCTTCTGTTTCTTCTGCTTCCCCTTCTGCTTTTGCTTCTCTTTCTGCTTCTGCTTCTCCAGATTCTGCTTCTTCTGCTTCTCCTGCTTCTCTTTCTGCTTCAGGTTCTGCTTCTGCTTCTTTGGCTTCTTCTGCTTCTGCTTCTCCTGCTGCTGCTTCTTCTGCTTCTCCTGCTTCTTTTTCTGCTTTTCCTTCTGTTTCTGCTTCTCCTTCTGCTTCTTCTCCTTCCTATGTTTCTTCTGCTTCTGCTTCTCCTGCTTCTGCTTCTCCTGCTTCTCGTTGTGCTTCTCGTTCTGCTTCTCTTTCTGCTTCTCCTTCTCCTTCTTCTGATTCTCCTTCTGCTTCTCCTTCTGCTTCTGCTTCTCCTTCTGCTTCAATTTCTCCTTCTGCTTCTCATTCTGCTTCTGCGTCTTCTGTTTATTCTGCTTCTCCAAGCTTCTGCTTCTCCTGCTTCTCCTA
>NW_012299121.1:0-3832 GCF_000151885.1 Dipodomys ordii | reverse complement strand
TGTGTCCGACTGTGTCCCCGCTGTGTCCCGCTGTGTCCCCGCTGTGTGCCCGCTGTGTCCCGCTGTGTACCCCGCTGTGTCCAGCGGTGTCCTTTTGTGTCACGCTGTTTCCCCACTGTGTCCCTGCTGTGTCCCTCTGTGTACCCCGCTGTGTCCAGCTCTGTCCCCGCTGTGTCTCGCTGTGTCCCACGCTCTGTCCCACACTGTGTCCCGAAGTGTCCCCCGCTGTGTCCCGCAGTGTCCCCCGCTGTGTCCCACTGTGTCCCCCGCTGAGTCCCCGCTGTGTCACCTCTGTGTCCCGCTGTTTCCTCGCTGTGTCCCCTGCTGTTTCCCTCTCTGTCACTCGCTGTGTCTCACGCTTTGTCCCCGCTGTGTCCCACTGTGTCCCGCTGTGTCCCGCTGTGCCCCCACTGTGTCCCGTTGTGTCCACAGTGTGTACCACGCTGTGTAACGCTGCCTCCCCGCTGTATCGACGCTGTGTCCCGTTGTGTCCCGCTGTGTCCTCGCTGTGTTCCCCACTGTGTCCCGCTGTGTCCTCCGCTGTGTCCCCCGCTGTGTCCTCGCTGTGTCCCCTGTTGTGTCCCACTGTGTCCTCACTGGATAGCCCACTGTGTCCCGCTGTGTCCACCGCTTTATCTTGCTGTGTCCCGCAGTGTCACCGCTGTGTCCTGCTGTGTAACACTGTGTCCCGTGGTGTCCCACTTTGTCCCACGCTGTGTCCCCAGCTACGTCCCATCTGTGTCGCCGCTGTGTCCCCTCTCTGTCCTCTGCTGTCCCCCGCTGTGTCCCCGCTGTGTCCCCCGCTGTGACCCGCTGTGTCCCGCTGTGTCCCCCGCTGTGTGCCCACTGTGTGCCCCCTGTGTCCCACTGTGTACCCCGCTGTGTCCAGCTGTGTTCCCGCTGTGTCCCGCTGTATACTGCTGTGTCCCCCGCTGAGTCCCGCTGTGTCCCCCGCTGTGTCCCGCTGTGTTCCCCATGGGTCCCCCGCTGTGTCCCACCGTGTCCCACTGTGAACCCCACTGTTTCCCCCGCTGTGCACGGCTGTGTCCCCCGCTGTGTCCTGCTGTGTCCACTGCTGTGTCCCCGCTGTGTCCCGCTTTTTCCCCGGCTGTGTCCCGCTGTGTCCTCACTGTGTCCCCCACTGTATCCCGCTGTGTCCTTGCTGTGTCCCCAGCTGTGTCCCGCTGTGTCCCCCGCTTTGTCCCGCTGTGTCCCACTGTGTCCCCACTGTGTCCCGCTGTGTCCCGCTGTGTCCCCGGTGTGCCCGCTGTGTCCCTCTGTGTACCCCGCTGTGTCCAGCTATGTCACCGCTGTGTCCCGCTGTGGCCCATCTCTGTCTCCGCTGTCCCCCGCTGTGTCCCCTGCTGTGTGCCACTGTGTCCCGCTATGTCCCCCGCTTTGTCCTGCTGTGTCCCCGCAGTGTCCCCGCTGTGTCCTGCTGTGTCACACTGTGTCCCGTGGTGTCCCACTTTTTCCCCTGCTGTTTCCCCCGCTGTGTCCTCCGCTGAGTCCCCTCTGTATCGACGCTGTGTCCCGCTGTGTCCCGCTGTGTCCTCGCTGTGTTCCCCGCTGTGTCCTGCTGTGTCACCTGCTGTGTCCCCCACTGTGTCCTCACTGTGTCCCCCGCTGTCTCCCGCTGTGTCCTTGCTGGGTCCCCCGCTGTGTCCCGCTGTGTCCCGCTGTGTCCCTGCTGTGACCCTCTCTGTCCCCGCTGTATTGACGCTGTGTCCCGGTGTGTCCCGCTGTGTCCGCGCTGTGTTTCCGGCTGTGTCCCGCTGTGTACCCCTCTGTGTCCCCTGCTGTGTCCCGCTGTGTCCCCTCTCTGTCCCCTGCTGTCCCCCGCTGTGTCCCCCGCTGTATCTCACTGTGTCGCCGGCTTTGTCCCTCTGTGCCCCTGCAGTGTCCCCGCTGTGTCCCACTCTGTCACACTGTGTCCGGTGTTGTCCCGTTTTGTCCCCCGCTGTGAACTCGCAGTGTTTCCCGCTGTGTCCCACTGTGTCCTCGCAGTGTTCCCCGTTGTGTCCCGCTGTGTCCCCCGTTGTGTCCACCACTGTGTCCCGCTGTGTCCCGCTGTGTCCCCGCTTTGTGCCCGCTGTGTCCCGCTGTGTACCCCGCTGTGTCCAGCTGTGTCCTTTTGTGTCACGCTGTTTTCCCGCTGTGTCCCTGCTGTGTCCCTCTGTGTACCCCGCTGTGTCCAGCTTTGTCCCCGCTGTGTCTCGCTGTGTCCCACGCTCTGTCCACACTGTGTCCCGCAGTGTCCCCCGCTGTGTCCCGCAGTGTCCCCAGCTGTGTCTGCTGTGTCACCGCTGTGTCCCGCTGTTTCCTCGCTGAGTCCCTGCTGTCTCCCTTTCTGTCCCCCGCTGTGTCTCACGCTTTGTCCCCGCTGTGTCCCACTGTGTCCCGCTGTGTCCCGCTGTGCCCCCACTGTGTCCCCGCTGTGTCCCTGCTGTGTCCCTGCTGTGTCGCCGCTGTGTCCCACTGTTTCCTGCTGTGTCCTCGCTGTGTCCCATTCTGTGTTCCGCTGTGTCCCCCGCTGTGTCCCGCTGTGTCCCGCTGTGTCCAAGCTCTGTCCCGCTGTGTCCTCGCTGTGTCCCCAGCTGTGTACCCCACTGTGTCCCGCTGTGTCCCTGCTGTATCGACGCTGGGTCCCGCTGGGTCCCGCTGTGTCCTCCCTTTGTCCCCCGCTGTGTCCCGCTGTGTCCGGCACTGTGTCCCGCTGTGTCTACTGCTGTGTCCCCGCTGTGTCCTGCTGTGTCCAACTGGGTTTCTGCTGTATCCACGCTGGGTCCCGCTGGGTCCTGCTCTGTCATCCCTGTGTCCCCCGCTGTGTCCCGCTGTGTCCCCCGCTGTGTCTCTGCTGTGTCCCCGCTGTGTCTCCGCTGTGTCCCGCTTTGTCCCGCAGTGTACTGTTGTGTCCCCCGCTGAATCCCGCTGTGTCCCAATGTGTCCTTGCTCTGTCCCCCGCTGTGTCCCGCTGTGTCCTCCCTGTGTCCCCCGCTGTGTCCCGCTGTGTCCTGCTGTGTCCCCGCTGTGTGCCCGCTGTGTCCCGCTGTGTACCCCGCTGTGTCCAGCTGTGTCACCGCTTTGTCTCGCTGTGGCCACTCTCTGTCTCCGCTGTCCCCCGCTCTGTCCCCCGCTGTGTCCCGCTGTGTCCCGCTGTGTCCCGTGGTGTCCCACTTTGTCCCACGTAGTGTCCCCCGATGAGTCCCCTCTGTGTCGCCGCTGTGTCCCCCTGTGTCCTCGCTGTGTCCCCTGCTGTCTCCCGCTTTGTCTCACGCTGTGTTCCGCTGTGTCCCGCTGTGTCCCCGCTGTGTCCCCAGCTGTGTCCCGCTGTGTACCCTGCTGTGTCCTGCTATGTTCCCGCAGTGTCCCCGCTGTGTCCCGCTGTGTCCTCGCTGTGTCCCCAGCTGTGTACCCCACTGTGTTCCGCGTGTCCCTGCTGTATCGACGCTGGGTCCCGCTGGGTACCGCTGTGTCATCCCTGTGTCCCCCGCTGTGTCCCGCTGTGTCCCCCGCTGTGTCTCTGCTGTGTCCCTGCTGTGTCCCGCTGTGTACTGCTGTGTCCCCCGCTGAGTCCCGCTGTGTCCCAATGTGTCCCAATGTGTCCTCGCTCTGTCCCCCGCTGTGTCCCGTTGTGTCCTCCTTGTGCCCCCGCTGTGTCCCGCTGTGTCCCCCGCTGTGTCCCCCGCTATGTCCCGCTGTGTCCCCCGCTGTGTCCCACTGTGTCCTTGCTGTGTCCCAGGCTTTGTGCCGCTGTGTCCTCGCTGTGTCCCCCGCTGTGTCCCGCTGTGTCCTGCTGTGTACACGCTGTTTCCCCGCTGCATCCCCGCTG
>NW_012299120.1:0-3832 GCF_000151885.1 Dipodomys ordii | reverse complement strand
AAGGAGAAGCAGGAAAAGCAGAAGAAGCAGAAGCAAAAGAAGGAGAAGGAGTATTGCAGAGGCAGAAGAAGAAGCATAAGGACAAGCACAAGCAGAAGGAGATGCAGAAGGAGAAGCAGGAGAAGCAGAAGAAGCAGAAGATGAAGGAGAAGCAGAAGTAGGAGACGGAGAAGGAGGAGAAGCAGAAGCAGAAGGAGAAGCAGAAGCGGAATGAGAAGCAGAAAGAGAAGCAGGAGAAGCACAAGAAGCAGAAGCAGGAGAAGCCGAAAGAGAAGAAGCAGAAGAAGCAGAATCAGAATCAGAAGTAGAAGCAGAAGCAGAAGGAGAAGCAGAAGAAGAAGTAGAATCAGAAATTCAGGCAGGAGAAACAGAAGAAGCAGAAGCAGAAGCAGAAGGCGAAGCAAAAAGAGAAGAAGAAGGAGAAGTAGAAGAAGCAGCAGAAGGAGAAGCAGCAGAAGAAGCAGAAAAACAAGCAGGAGAAACAGAAGCACAAAGAGAGAAGTAGAAGCAGAAGAAGCAGAAGAAGAAGAAGAAGCAGTAGAAGCATAAGAAGCAGAAGCAGGAGAAGCAGAAGCAGAAGATAAAGAAGAAGCATAAGAAGCAGAAGCAGAGGGAGAAACAGAAGAAGGAGAAAGAGCAGCAGAAGGTGAAGCAGAAGGAGATGCAGAAGCAGAAAGCGAAGCAGAAACAGAAGGAGAAGAAGAAGGAGAAGTTGGAGAATCAGAAGAAGCAGAAGCAGAAAGAGAAGGAGAAGAAGGAGAAAGAGAAGCAGAAGGAGAAGGACAAGCAGGAGAAGCAGAAGAAGCAGAAGCGGGAAAAGCAGAAGAAGAAGAAACAGAAGAAAGAGAAGGAGCAGAAGGAGAAGCAGAAGGAGAAGCAGAAAGAGAAGCAGAAGAAGCAGTAGCAGGAGAAGCAGAAGCAGAAGAAACAAAAGAAGCCCAAGAAGCAGAAGGAGAACCTGAAGCAGAAGGACAAGCAGAAGCAGCAGAAGCTGGAAAAGCAGAAGCAGAAGAAACAGCAGAAGCAGAAGAAACAGAACAAGGAGAAGAAGCAGAAGCAGAACGAGAAGCAGAAGAAGAAGAAGGAGAAAGAGAAGGATTAGGAGTAGGAGGAGCAGAAGGAGAATCAGAAGCAGAAAGAGAAGCAGAAGGAGAAGCAGAAGGAGAAACAGAAGAAGCAGAAGTAGGAGAAGCAGAAGCAGAATGAGAAGCACACGAAGGAGAAAGTGAAGGAGAAGGAGAATGAGACGGAGAAGCAGAAGGAGAATTAGGAGAAGCAGAAGAAGAAGCAGGAGAAGCAGAAGCAGAAGAAACAGAAGAAGGAGAAGAGCAGAAGCAGAAGCAGACGGAGAAGCAGAAGCAAAAGGAGAAGCAGAAGAAGCTGAAGCAGAAGAAGAAGAAACAGAAAAAGCAGAAGAAGCAGAAGAAGAAGCAGCAGGAGAAGCAGAAGAAGAAGAAGGAGAAGGAGAAAGAGAAGGATTAGGAGTAGGAGAAAAAGAAGGATAAGCAGAAGCAGAAAGAGAAGGAGAATGAGAAGGAGAAGCAGGAGCAGTAGTAGAAGCAGAAGCAGGAGAAGCAGAATCAGAAGAAATAGAAGAAGGAGAAGAAGCAGAAGCAGAACGAGAAGCAGAAACAGAAGTAGAAGCAGAAATATCAGCAGAAGAAGCCGAAGAAGCAAAAGCAGAACCTAAAGCAGAAGGAGAAGCAGGAGAAGCAGAAGAAGCAGAATCTGGAGAAGAAGAAGGAGAACCAGAAGGAGAAGCAGAAACAGAAAGAGAAGCAAAAGCAGAAGGAGAAGCAGAAGAAACAGAAGAAACAGAAGCAGTAGCAGAAGAAGCTGAAGATGCAGAATCAGAAAGAGAAGCAGAAGGAATAGCAGTAGAACCAGAAGGAGAAGGAGAAACAGAAGGAGAAGAAGAAGGAGAAGCCGAAGGAGAATCAGGAAAGGCAGAAGAAGCAGAATCAGACGGAGAAGCAGAAGAAGGAGAAGGAGAAGCAGAAGCAGAAGAAGAAGCAGACGAAAAGCACAAGCAGAGGGAGATGCAGAAGGAGAAGCAGGAGAAGCAGAAGAAGCAGAAGCAGAAGGAGAGAAGAAGTAGAAGAAGCAGAATCAGAAGAAGCAGAAGCAGAAGTAGAAAGAGAAGCCGACGAAGAGAAGCAGAACGAGAAGCAGGAGAAGCAGAAGAAGCAGAAGCGGGAGAAGCAGAAGAAGAAGAAACAGAAGAAGGAGAAGGAGCAGAAGCAGAAGGAGAAGGAAAAGCAGAAGGAGAAGCAGAAAGAGAAGCAGGAAAAGTAGAAGAAGCAGAAGCAGGAGAAGCAGAAACAGAAGGAGAAGCAGAAAGAGCAGTGGAAGCAGAAGAAGCAGAAGCAGGAGAAGCAGAAGCATAAGAATCCGAAGAAGCAGAAGCAAAACCTGAAGCAAAAGCGGAAGCAGGAGAAGCAGAAGAAGCAGAATCTGGAGAAGCTGAATGAGAAGCTGAAGGAGAAGCAGAAGCTGAAAGAGAATCAAAAGCAGAAGGAGACGCAGAAGAAACAGAAGAAGCAGTAGCAGTTGCAGCAGAAGGAGAAGCAGAAAGAAAAGCAGAAGAACGAGAAGGAGAAGGAGAAACAGAAGGAGAAGCAGAAGGACAATCAGAAGGAGAAGCAGAAGGAGAAACAGAAGAAGAAGAAGCAGAAGGAGAAGCAGAAGGAGAAACAGAAGCAGAAGAAGCAGCAGAAGCAGAAGAAGATGCAGAAGGAGAAGCAGGAGAAGCAGAAGAAGCAGAAGCAGAAGGAGAAGTAGAAGTAGGAGAAGGAAGAGCCGCAGAAGAAATAGGAGAAGCAGAAGGAGAAGCAGAAAGAGAAGCAGGAAAATCAGAAGAAGCAGAAGCAGGAGAAGCAGAAGCAGAAGAAACAGGAGAAGGACAAGAAGCAGAAGCAGAAAGAGAAGCAGAAACAGAAGGAGAAGCAGAAAGAGGAGGGGAAGCAGAAGAAGCAGAAGCCGGAGAAGCAGAAGCATAAGAATCCGAAGAAGCAGAAGCAAAACCTGAAGCAAAAGCGGAAGCAGGAGAAGCAGAAGAAGCAGAATCTGGAGAAGCTGAATGAGAAGCTGAAGGAGAAGCAGAAGCTGAAAGAGAATCAAAACAGAAGGAGACGCAGAAGAAACAGAAGAAGCAGTAGCAGTTGCAGCAGAAGCAGAAGGAGAAGCAGAAAGAAAAGCAGAAGAACGAGAAGGAGAAGGAGAAACAGAAGGAGAAGCTGAAGGACAATCAGAAGGAGAAGCAGAAGAAGCAGAAAGAGAAACAGAAGCAGAAGAAGCAGAAGGAGAAGCAGAAGGAGAAACAGAAGCAGAAGAAGCAGCAGAAGGAGAAGCAGAAGCAGAAGAAGATGGAGAAGGAGAAGCAGGAGAAGCAGAAGAAGCAGAAGCAGAAGGAGAAGTAGAAGTAGGAGAAGGAAGAGCCGCAGAAGAAATAGGAGAAGCAGAAGGAGAAGCAGAAGCAGAATGAGAAGCAGAAAGAGAAGCAGTAGAAGCAGAAGAAGCAGGAAAAGTAGAAGCAGAAGAAAGAGAAGAAGAAGAAGAAGAAGAAGAAGAAGAAGAAGAAGAAGAAGAAGAAGAAGAAGAAGAAGAAGAAGAAGAAGAAGAAGAAGATGAAGATGTAGAAGAAGAAGATGGAGGATGTAGCCTCTTCACTCTTCTTTTTCATTCTCTTTCTCTCTTTTTTTTTTTCTTCCTTTTTCTCTTTTTCTTCTTTTCTTCTATGTTTATCTTTCTTTTCTTTTCTCAATGCTAACCTGTTTTCCTTGTTTTTTACTTTTCCTCTCTTTCCTTTCTTCGCTTCTTTTTTTTTTTTTTT
>NW_012299119.1:0-3832 GCF_000151885.1 Dipodomys ordii | reverse complement strand
GAGAAGCAGAAGGAATAGCAGAAGAACGAGAAGGAGAAGGAGAAACAGAAGGAGAAGAAGAAGGAGAAACATAAGGAGAATTAGGAAGGGCAAAAGAAGCAGAATCAGACGGAGAAGCAGGAAAAGCAGAAGAAGCAGAAGCAAAAGGAGAAGCAAAAGAAGGAGAAGGAGAAGCAGAGGCAGAAGAAGAAGCATAAGGACAAGCACAAGCAGAAGGAGATGCAGAAGGAGAAGAAGGAGAAGCAGAAGAAGCAGAAGATGAAGGAGAAGCAGAAGTAGGAGAAGGAGAAGGAGGAGAAGCAGAAGCGGAATGAGAAGCAGAAAGAGAAGCAGGAGAAGCACAAGAAGCAGAAGCAGGAGAAGCCGAAAGAGAAGAAGCAGAATCAGAAGCAGAAGTAGAAGCAGAAGCAGAAGGAGAAGCAGCAGAAGAAGTAGAACCAGAAATTCAGGCAGGAGAAACAGAAGAAGCAGAAGCAGAAGGAGAAGGAGAAGCAAAAAGAGAAGCAGTAGGAGAAGTAGAAGAAGCAGCAGAAGGAGAAGCAGCAGAAGAAGCAGAAAAACAAGCAGGAGAAGCAGAAGCAGAAAGAGAAGTAGAAGCAGAAGAAACAGAAGCAGAAGAAGAAGCAGTAGAAGCACAAGAAGCAGAAGCAGGAGAAGCAGATGCAGAAGATAAAGAAGAAGCATAAGAAGCAGAAGCAGAGGGAGAAACAAAGAAGGAGAAAGAGCAGAAGAAGGTGAAGCAGAAGGAGATGCAGAAGCAGAAAGAGAAGCAGAAACAGAAGGAGAAGAAGAAGGAGAAGTTGGAGAATCAGAAGAAGCAGAAGCAGAAAGAGAAGCAGAAGAAGAAGGAGAAGCAGAAGGAGAAGGACAAGCAGGAGAAGCAGAAGAAGCAGAAGCGGGAGGAGCAGAAGAAGAAGAAGAAGAAGAAGAAGAAGAAGAAGAAGAAGAAGAAGAAGAAGAAGAAGAAGAAGAAGAAGAAACAGAAGAAAGAGAAGGAGCAGAAGGAGAAGCAGAAGCAGAAGGAGAAGCAAAAGAGAAGCAGAAGAAGCGGAAGAAGCAGTAGCAGGAGAAGCAGAAGCAGAAGAAACAGAAGAAGCCCAAGAAGCAGAAGGAGAACCTGAAGCAGAAGGAGAAGCAGAAGCAGCAGAAGCTGGAAATGTAGAAGCAGAAGAAACAGAACAAGCAGAAGAAGCAGAAGAAGAACGAGAAGCAGAAGAAGAACAAGGAGAAAGAGAAGGATTAGGACTAGGAGAAACAGAAGGATAAGCAGAAGCAGAAAGAGAAGGAGAATGAGAAGGAGAAGCAGAAGAAGCAGAAGCAGGAGAAGCAGAAGCAGAATGAAAAGCAGAAGAAGGAGAAATTGAAACAGAAGATGCAGAAGAAGAACCAGAAGCAGTAGTAGAAGCAGAAGAAGGAGAAGCAGAATGAGAAGCATAAAGAGAAACAGAAGGAGAAGCAGGAGAAGCAGAAGCAGGAGAAGCAGAATCAGAAGAAATAGAAGAAGGAGAAGAAGCAGAAGCAGAAAGAGAAGAAGAAACAGAAGGAGAAGCAAAAATAGAAGCAGAAGAAGCCGAAGAAGCAAAAGCAGAACCTAAAGCAGAAGGAGAAGCAGGAGAAGCAGAAGAAGCAGAATCTGGAGAAGAAGAAGGAGAACCAGAAGGAGAAGCAGAAGCAGAAAGAGAAGCAAAAGCAGAAGGAGAAGCAGAAGGAGAAGCAGAAGAAACAGAAGAAGCAGAATCAGTAGCAGAAGAAGCTGAAGATGCAGAACCAGAAAGAGAAGCAGAAGGAATAGCAGAAGAACGAGAAGGAGAAACAGAAGAAGCAGAAGGAGACGCAGGAAAAGCAGAAGAAACAGAAGCAGACGGAGAAGAAGGAGAAGGAGAAGCCGAAGCAGAAGAAGAAGCAGAAGGAAAAGCACAAGCAGAAGGAGATGCAGAAGGAGAAGCAGGAGATGCAGAAGAAGCAGAAGCAAAAGGAGAAGAAGAAGGAGAAGAATCAGAATCAGAATCAGAAGCAGAAGCAGAAATAGAAAGAGAAGCCGACGAAGAGAAGCAGAACGAGAAGCAGGAGAAGCAGGAGAAGCACAAGCGGGAGAAGCAGAAGAAGAAGAAACAGAAGAAGGAGAAGGAGCAGAAGCAGAAGGAGAAGCAGAAATAGAAGCAGGAAAAGCAGAAGAAGCAGAAGCAGGAAAAGCAGAAGGAGAAGAAACAGGAGAAGGAGAAGAAGCAGAAGCAGAAGCAGAAACAGAAGGAGAAGCGGAAAGAGAAAGAGGGGAAGAAGAAGAAGCAGAAGCAGGAGAAACAGAAGCATAAGAATCCGAAGAAGCAGAAGCAGAACCTGAAGCAGAAGGAGAAGCAGAAGAAGCCGAATCTGGAGAAGCAGAATGAGAAGCTGAAGTAGAAGCAGAAGCAGAAGCAGAAAGAGAATCAAAAGCAGAAGGAGAAGCAGAAGAAACAGAAGAAGCAGAAGCAGTAGCAGTTGCAGCAGAAGCAGAAGGAGAAGCAGAAGGAAAAGCAGAAGAACGAGAAGGAGAGGAGAAACAGAAGGAGAAGCAGAAGGAGAATCAGAAGGAGAAGCAGAAGAAGCAGAAGGAGAAGTAGAAGGAGAAACAGAAGCAGAAGAAGCAGCAGAAGGAGAAGCAGAAGCAGAAGAAGATGCATAAGGAGAAGCAGGAGAAGCAGAAGAAGCAGAAGCAGAATGAGAAGTAGAAGTAGGAGAAGGAGAAGGAAGAGCCGCAGAAGCAATAGGAGAAGCAGAAGGAGAAGTAGAAGCAGAATGAGAAGCAGAAAGATAAGCAGTAGAAGCAGAAGAAGCAGGAAAAGAAGAAGCAGAAGAAAGAGAAGAAGAAGAAGAAGAAAGAGAAGCAAAAGAAATAGAAGAAGAGCAGTAGCAGAAGCAGGAGAAGCAGAAGCAGAAGGAGATGGAGAAAGAGAAGCGGGAGGAGCAGAAGAAGCAGGAGAAGCAGAAGCAGAAGAAACAGGAGAAGCCGAAGAAGCAGAAGCAGAATCTGAAGCAGGAGAAACAGAAGAAGCACAATCTTAAGCAGAAGCAGAAGAAACAGAAATAGTAGAATAAGCAGAAGAAGAAGCAGCAGGAGAAGCAGAAGAAGAAGAAGGAGAAGGCGAAAGAGAAGGATTAGGAGTAGGAGAAGCAAAAGGAAAAGCAGAAGCAGAAAGAGACGCAGTAGGAGAAGCAGCACGAGAAGTAGGAGAAGCAGGAGAAGCAGAAGAAGGAGAAGCAGAAGAAACAGAAGACGCAGAAGGAGAAGGAGAAGCAGAAGGAGAAATTGAAGCAGAAGCAGAAGGAGAAGCAGAAGCAGAAGAAGGAGAAGGAGAAGGAGAAGCAGAAAGAGAAGCAGAAAGAGAAGCAGAACGAGAAGCTGGAGAAGCAGAAGCAGGAGAAGCAGAAGCAGAAGAAACAGAAGAAGGAGAAGAAGCAGAAGGAGAAGCAGAAACAGAAGGAAAAGCAGAAAGAGAAGCAGGAGAAGCAGAAGAAGCCTCAGCAGGAGAAGAAGAAGTAGAAGAAGCCGAAGAAGCAGAAGCAGAACCTGAAGCAGAAGGAGAAGCAGAAGAAGCAGAATGCGGAGAAGCAGAAGGAGAAGCAGAAGCAGAAAGAGAAGGAAAAGCAGAAGGAGAAGCAGAAGAAACAAAAGAAGTAGAAGCAGTAGCCGTTGTAGCAGAAGCAGAAGGAGAAGCAGAAGGAAAAGGAGAAGAACAAGAAGGAGAAGGAGAAGCAGAAGGAGAAGCAGAAGGAGAAGCAGAAAGAGAAGAAGGTAAAGCAGAAGAAGAAGAAGCAGAAGGAGAATCAGAAGGAGAAGCAGAAGAAGGAGAAG
>NW_012299118.1:0-3832 GCF_000151885.1 Dipodomys ordii | reverse complement strand
CACAGAAGAGTTGCAGGAGTAGAAGAAGAAGCAGGAGAAGCAGAAGCAGAAGAAACAGGAGAAGCCGAAGAAGCAGAAGCAGAATCAGAAGCAGAAGGAGAAACAGAAGCAGCATAATCTGAAGCAGAAACAGAAGAAACAGAAATAGTAGAATAAGCAGAAGCAGAAGCACCAGGAGAAGCAGAAGAAGAAGAAGGAGAAGGCGAAAGAGAAGGATTAGGAGTAGGAGAAGCAAAAGGATAAGCAGAAGCAGAAAGAGACGCAGTAGGAATAGCAGCACGAGAAGTAGGAGAAGCAGGAGAAGCAGAAGCAGGAGAAGCAGAAGAAAAAGAAGACGCAGAAGCAGAATGAGCAGCAGAAGGAGAAATTGAAACAGAAACAGAAGGAGAAGCAGAAGCAGAAGAAGGAGAAGGAGAAACAGAAAGAGAAACCGAACGAGAAGCAGGAGAAGCAGAAGCAGGAGAAGCTGAAGAAGCAGAAGCAGAACCTGAAGCAGAAGGAGAAGCAAGAGAAGCAGAAGAAGCAGTATCTGGAGAAGCAGAAGGAGAAGCAGGAGAAGCAGAAGAAGCAGAATCTGGAGAAGCAGAAGGAGAAGTAGAAGCAGAAAGAGAAGCAAAAGCAGAAGGAGAAGCAGAATGAGAAGCAGAAGAAACAGAAGAATCAGAGGCAGGAGAAGCAGAATGAGAAGCAGAAGAAACAGAAGAAGCAGAGGCAGTAGCAGAAGAAGCAGAAGATGCAGAAGCAGAAGGAAAAGCAGATGAACGAGAAGGAGAAGGAGAAGGAGAAACAGAAGGCGAAGCAGAAAGAAAAGCAGAAGAAGGAGCAGGAGAAAGAAAAGCAGCAGGAGAAGCAGAAAGAGAAGCAGAAGGAGAAGCAGGAGATGCAGAAACAGGAGAAGCAGAAACAGAAGAAACAGGAGAAGGACAAGACGCAGAAGCAGATGGAGAAGCAGAAACAGAAGGAGAAGCAGAAAGAGAAGTAGGGGAAGCAGAAGAAGCAGAAGCAGGAGAAGCAGAAGCATAAGAATCCGAAGAAGCAGAAGCAGAACCTGAAGCAGAAGGAGAAGCAGATGAAGCAGAAGAAGCAGAATCTGGAGAAGCAGAATGAGAAGCTGTAGGAGAAGCAAAAGCAGAAAGAGAATCAAAAGCAGAAGGAGAAGCAGAAGAAACAGAAGAAGTAGAAGCCGTAGCAGTTGTAGCAGAAGCAGAACGAGAAGCAGAAGGAAAAGCAGAAGAACAAGAAGGATAAGGAGAAACAGAATTAGAAGGAGAAGGAGAAGCAGGTAAAGCAGCAGAAAAAGAAGCAGAAGAAGAATCAGAAGGAGAAGCAGAAGAAGGAGAAGCAGAAGAAGACGCAGAAGGAGAAGCAGGAGAAGCAGAAGAAGCAGAAGCAGAAGGAGAAGAAGGACAAACAGAAGAAGCAGAAGCAAAAGGAGAAGCAAAAGAAGGAGAAGGAGAAGGAGAAGCAGAAGCAGAAGAAGAAGCAGAAGGAGAAGAAGGACAAACAGAAGAAGCAGAAGCAAAAGGAGAAGCAAAAGAGGAGAAGGAGAAGGAGAAGCAGAAGCAGAAGAAGAAGCATAAGGACAAGCACAAGCAGGAGATGCAGAAGGAGGAGCAGGAGAAGCAGAAGAAACAGAAGCTGAAGGAGAAGCAGAAGTAGGAGAAGGAGAAGGAGGAGAAGCAGAAGGAGAAGCAGAAGCGGAATGAGAAGCAGAAAGAGAAGCAGGAGAAGCACAAGAAGCAGAAGCAGGAGAAGCCGAATGAGAAGAAGCAGAAACAGAAGCAGAAGTAGAAGCAGAAGCAGAAGGAGAAGCAGCAGAAGAAGTAGAACCAGAAATTCAGGCAGGACAAACAGAAGAAGCAGAAGCAGAAGGAGAAGCAAAAAGAGAAGCAGAAGAAGAAGTAGAAGAAGCAGCAGAAGGAGAAGCAGCAGAAGAAGCAGAAATAGAAGTAGGAGAAGCAGAAGCAGAAAGAGAAGTAGAAGCAGAAGAAGCAGAAGCAGAAGAAGAAGCAGTAGAAGCATAAGAAGCAGAAGCAGGAGAAGCAGAAGCAGAAGAAAAAGAAAAAGCATAAGAAGCAGAAGCAGAGGGAGACACAGAAGAAGGAGAAGGAGCAGCAGAAGGTGAAGCAGAAGGAGATGCAGAAGCAGGAAGAGAAGCAGAAACAGAAGGAGAAGAAGAAGGAGAAGTTGGAGAATCAGAAGAAGCAGAAGAAGAAGCAGAAAGAGAAGCAGAAGAAGGAGAAGGAGAAGCAGAACGAGAAGGACAAGCAGGAGTAGCAGAAGAAGCAGAAGCGGGAGAATCAGAAGAAGAAGAAGAAGAAGAAGAAGAAGAAGAAGAAGAAGAAGAAGAAGAAGAAGAAGAAGAAGAAGAAGGAGCAGAAGGAAAAGCAGAAGCAGAAGGACAAGCAGAAAGATAAGCAGAAGAAGCAGAAGAAGCAGTAGCAGGAGAAGCAGAAGAAACAGAAGAAGCCCAAGAACCAGAAGGAGAACCTGAAGCAGAAGGAGAAGCAGAAGCAGGAGAAGCTGGAAAGCAGAAGCAGAAGAAACAGAACAAGCAGAAAAAGCAGAAGCAGAACGAGAAGCAGAAGAAGAAGAAGGAGAAAGAGAAGGATTAGGAGTAGGAGGAGCAGAAGCAGAATTAGAAGCAGAAAGAGAAGCACAAGGAGAAACAGAAGAAGCAGAAGCAGGAGAAGCAGAAGCAGAAGCAGAATGAGAAGCACAAGAAGGAGAAATTGAAGGAGAAGGAGAATAGGACGGAGAAGCAGAAGGAGAAGTAGGAGAAGCAGAAAAAGAAGAATCAGGAGAAGCAGAAGCAGAAGAAGGAGAAGAGCAGAAGCAGAAGGAGAATCAGAAGCAGAAGGAGAAGCAGAAGTAGCAGAAGCTGATGCAGAAGAAGAAGAAGAAACAGAAAAAGCAGAAGAAGCAGAAGAAGGAGCAGCAGGAGAAGCAGAAGAAGAAGAAGGAGAAAGAGAAAGAGAAGGAATAGGAGTAGGAGAAACAGAAGGATAAGCAGAAGCAGAAAGAGAAGCAGGAGAAGCAGAAGAAGCAGGAGAAGCAAAAGCAGAAGAAAAAGAAAAAGCATAAGTAGCAGAAGCAGAGGTAGAAACAGAAGAAGGAGAAGGAGCAGCAGAAGGTGAAGCAGAAGGAGATGCAGAAGCAGATAGAGAAGCAGAAACAGAAGGAGAAGAAGAAGGAGAAGTTGGAGAATCAGAAGAAGCAGAAGCAGAAAGAGCAGAAGAAGGAGAAGGAGAAGCAGAAGGAGAAGGAAAAGCAGGAGAAGCAGAATCGGGAGAAGCAGAAGAAGAAGAAAGAGAAGAAGGAGAAGGAGCAGAAGGAGAAGCAGAAGCAGAAGGAGAAGCAGAAAGAGAAGCATGAGAAGCAGTAGCAGGAGAAGCAGAAGCAGAAGAAACAGAAGAAGCCCAATAACCAGAAGGAGAACCTGAAGCAGAAGGAGAAGGAGAAGCAGCAGTAGCTGGAAAAGCAGAAGCAGAAGATAAAGAAGAAGCATAAGTAGCAGAAGCAGAGGGAGAAACAGAAGAAGGAGAAGGAGCAGCAGAAGGTGAAGCAGAAGGAGACGCAGAAGCAGAAAGAGAAGCAGAAACAGAAGGAGAAGAAGAAGGAGAAGTTGAAGAATCAGAAGGAGCAGAAGCAGAAGCAGAAAGAGCAGAAGAAGAAGGAGAAGGAGAAGCAGAAGGAGAAGGACAAGCAGGAGAAGCAGAAGAAGCAGAAGCGGGAGAAGCAGCAGAAGAAGAAGAAACAGAAGAAGGAGAAGGAGCAGAAGGAGAAGCAGAAGCATAAGGAGAAGCAGAAAGAGAAGCAGAAGAAGCAGTAG
>NW_012299117.1:0-3833 GCF_000151885.1 Dipodomys ordii | reverse complement strand
AGAAGAAGAAGAAGAAGAAGAAGAAGAAGAAGAAGAAGAAGAAGAAGAAGAAGAAGAAGAAGAAGAAGAAGGAGGAGGAGGAGAAGGAGAAGGAGAAGCATAAGGAGAAGCAGTAGAAGCAGAAGAAGCAGAAGCAGGAGAAGCAGAAGCAGAAGAAAAAGAATAAGCATAAGAAGCAGAATCAGAGGGAGAATCAGAAGAAGGAGAAGGAGCAGCAGAAGGAGAAGCAGAAGCAGAAAGAGAAGCAGAAACAGAAGGAGAACAAGTAGGAGAAGCAGGAGAATCAGAAGAAGTAAAAGTAGAAGCAGAAAGAGAAGGAGAAGAAGGAGAAGCAGAAGTAGAATCAGAAGAAACAGAAGAAGAAGAAGCAGAAGAAACAGAAGCAAAAGAAACAGAAGAAGGAGAAGAGCAGAAGCAGAAGCAGAACGAGAAGCAGAAGAAGAAGGAGAAGCAGAAAGAGAAGCAGGAGAAGCAGAAGAAGCAGGAGAAGCAGAAGCAGAAGAAACAGAAGAAGCCGAAGAAGCAGAAGGAGAATGTGAAGCAGAAGGAGAAACAGAAGAAGCACAATCTGAAGCAGAAGCAGAAGAAACAGAAATAGTAGAATAAACAGAAGCAGAAGCAGCAGGAGAAGCAGAAGAAGAAGAAGGAGAAGGCAAAAGAGAAGGATTAGGAGTAGGAGAAGCAGAAGGATAAGCAGAAGCAGAAAGAGAAGCAGAAGGAGAAGCAGCACTAGAAGCAGGAGAAGCAGAAGAAGCAGAAGCAGGAGAAGCAGAAAAAAAAAGAAGACGCAGAAGCAGAATGAGAAGCAGAAGGAGAAATTGAAGCAGAAGGAGAAGCAGAAGAAGAAGGAGAAGGAGAGGGAGAAGCAGAAAGAGAAGCAGAACGAGAAGCAGGACAAGCAGCAGCAGGAGAAGCAGAAGCAGAAGAAACAGAAGAAGGAGAATAAGCAGAAGCAGAAGGAGAAGCAGAAACAGAAGGAAAAGCAGAAGGAGAAGCAGGAGAAGCAGAAGAAGAAGCCACAGGAGAAGCAGGAGAAGCCGAAGAAGCAGAAGCAGAACTTGAAGCAGAAGGAGAAGCAGGAGAAGGAGAAGAAGCAGAATCTGGAGAAGCAGAAGGAGAAGCAGAAGCAGAAAGAGAAGCAAAAGCAGAAGGAGAAGCAGAAGGAGAAGCAGAAGGAGAAGTAGAAGAAACAGAAGAAGCAGACGAAGTAGCAGAAGCAGCAGAAGATGCAGAATCAGAAGGAGAAGCAGAAGGAAAAGAAGAAGAACGAGAAGGAGAAGGAGAAGGAGAAGGAGAAACAGAAGGAGAAGCAGAAATAGAAGCAGAAGAAGGAGCAGGAGAAGGAGAAGCAACAGGAGAAGCAGAAAGAGCAGCAGAAGTAGAAGCAGGAGAAGCAGAAACAGGAGAAGCATAAGCAGAAGAAACAGAGAAGGACAAGAAGGAGAAGCAGAAGGAGAAGCAGAAATAGAAGGAAAAGCAGAAGGAGAAGGAAAAGAAGAAGCAGCAGGAGAATCAGAAGCTGAAGAAGACGAAGAAGCAGAAGCAGAACCTGAAGCAGAAGGAGAAGCAGGAGAAGGAGAAGAAGCAGAATCTGGAGAAGCAGAAGGAGAAGCAGAAGCAGAAAGAGAAGCAAAAGCAGAAGGAGAAGCAGAAGGAGAAGTAGAAGAAACAGAAGAAACAGAAGTAGTAGCAGAAGCAGCAGAAGATGCAGAAGCAGAAGGAGAAGCAGAAGGAAAAGCAGAAGAACGAGAACTAGAAGGAGAAGGAGAAACAGAAGGAGAAGCAGAAAGAGAAGCAGAAGAAGGAGCAGGAGAAGGAAAAGCAACAGCAGAAGCAGAAAGGGCATCAGAAGGAGAAACAGGAGAAGCAGAAACAGGAGAAGCAGAAGCATAAGAATCCGAAGAAGAAGAAGTAGAACCTGAAGCAGAAGGAGAAGCAGGAGAAGCAGTAGAAGCAGAATCTGGAGAAGCAGAATGAGAAGCAGAACGAGAAGCAGAAGCAGAAAGAGAATCAAAAGCAGAAAGGGAAGCAGAAGATTCAGAAGAATTAGAAGCAGTAGCAGTTGTACCAGAAGCAGAAGGAAAAGCAGAAGAACGAGGAGAAGGAGAAACAGAAGGAGAAGCAAAAGGAGAAGCAAAAAGAGAAGCAGGTAAAGCAGAAGAAGAAGAAGCAGAAGGAGAAGCAGAAGGAGAAGGAGAAGCAGAAGCAGAAGAAGATGCAGAAGGAGAAGCAGGAGAAGCAGAAGAAGCAGAAGCAGAAGGAGAAGCAGGAAAAGCAGAAGAAGCAGAAGCAAAAGGAGAAGCAAAAGAAGGAGAAGGAGAAGCAGAGGCAGAAGACGAAGCATAAGCACAAGCACGAGCAGAAGGAGATGCAGAAGGAGATGCAGGAGAAGCAGAAGAATCAGAAGCTGAAGGAGAAGCAGAAGTAGGAGAAGGAGAAGGAGGAGAAGTAGAAGCAGAAGGACAAGCAGAAGCGGAATGAGAAGCAGAAAGAGAAGCAGGAGAAGCACAAGATGCAGAAGCAGTAGAAGCCGAAATAGAAGAAGGAGAAGAGGCAGAAACAGAAGCATAAGTAGAAGAAGAAGCAGCAGAAGAAGTAGAACCAGAATTTCAGGCAGGAGAAACAGAAGAAGCAGAAGCAGAAGGAGAAGCAAAAAGAGAAGCAGAAGGAGAAGTAGAAGAAGCAGTAGAAGGAGAAGCAGCAGAAGAAGCAGAAAATCAAGCAGGAGAAGCAGAAGCAGAAAGAGAAGTAGAAGCAGAAGAAGCAGAAGAAGCAGAAGCAGTAGAAGCAGAAGAAGGAGAAGCAGAAGAAAAAAAGAAGCATAAGAAGCAGAAGCCGAAACAGAGGGATAAAAAGAAGAAGGAAAAGGAGAAGCAGAAGTTGAAGCAGAAGGAGATGCAGATGCAAAAAAAGAAGCAGGAACAGAAGGAGAAGGAGAAGGAGAAGTTGGAGAATCAGAGAATCAGAAGAAGCAGAAGCAGAAGCAGAAAGAGAAGCAGAAGAAGGAAAAGAGAAGCAGAAGCAGAAGGACAAGCAGGAGAAGCAGAAGAAGCAGAAGCGGGAGAAGCAGCAGAAGAAGAAGAAACAGAAGAAGGAGAAGGAGCAGAAGGAGAAGCAACAGCAGAAGGAGAAGCAGGAAGAGAAGCAGAAGAAGCAGAAGAAGCAGTAGCAGGAGGAGCAGAAGCAGAAGAAACAGAAGAAGCCGAAGAAGCAGAAGAAAAACCTGAAGCAGAAGGAGAAGAAGAAGCAGGAGAAGCTGGAAAAGCAGAAGTAGAAGAAACAGAACAAGCAGAAGAAGCAGAAGTAGAACGAGAAGCAGAAGAAGAAGAAGGAGAAAGAGAAGGATTAGGAGTAGGAGGAGCAGAAGCAGAATTAGAAGCAGAAAGAGAAGCAGAAGGAGAAACAGAAGAAGCAGAAGCAGGAGAAGCAGAAGCAGAAGCAGAATGAGAAGCACAAGAAGGAGAAATTGAAGGAGAAGGAGAATGGGACGGAGAAGCAGAAGGAAAAGTAGGAGAAGCAGAAGAAGAAGAATCAGGAGAAGCAGAAGCAGAAGAAGGAGAAGAGCAGAAGCAGAAGGAGAAACAGAAGCGGAAGGAGAAGAAGAAGAAGCAGAAGCTGAAGCAGAAGAATAAGAAACAGAAAAAGCAGAAGAAGAAGCAGCAGGAGAAGCAGAAGAAGCAGAAGGAGAAGGAGAAAGAGAAGGATTAGGAGTAGGAGAAACAGAAGGATAAGCAGAAGCAGAAAGAGAAGCAGAAGAAGCAGAAGACGCAGGAGAAGCAGAAGCAGAAGAAACAGGAGAAGCCGAAGAAGCAGAAGCAGAATTAGAAGCAGAA
>NW_012299116.1:0-3833 GCF_000151885.1 Dipodomys ordii | reverse complement strand
ATGTGTCCCGCTGTGTTTCGTGGTGTCCCTCTTTGTATCCCGCTGTGTCCCCCGCTGTGTCCCGCTGTGTCCCACTGCATCCCGCTGTGTCCCGCTGTGCCCCCACTGTGTCCCGTTGTGTCCACTGCTTTGTACCATGCTGTGTAACGCTGTGTCTCTGCTGTATCGACGCTGTGTCCCGCTGTGTCCCGATGTGTCCTCGCTGTGTTCCCTGCTGTGTCCAGCTGTTTCCCCACTTTGTCCCCCACTGTGTCCTCGCTCTGTCCCCCGCTGTGTCCCTCTGTGTCCCGCTGTGTCCTCGCTGTGTCCCCCTCTGTGTCCCGCTGTGTCCCCCGCCGTGTCCCGCTGTGTCCCGATGTGTCCCGCTGCGATCCCGCTGTGTCCCGCTGTGTCCCGCTTTGTCCCCCACTGTGCCCCGCAGTGACCCCGCTTTGTCCCGCTGTGTCCCGCTGTGACCCGGGGTGTCCCGCTTTGTCCCCCGCTGTGTCCCCGTCTGAGTCTCGCTGTGTCCCCACTGTGTCCTTTCTGTGTCCCCCGCTGTGTCCTGCTCTGTTCCCCACTGTGTCTCCCGTTTTGTCCCCGCTGTGCCCCGCTGTGTCCGGCTGTGTCCTGCTGTGTCCCCCACTGTGTCCCGTTGTGTCAACAGCTGCGTACCCCGCTGTGTCTCTGCTGTATCGACGCTGTGTCTCGCTGGGTCCTGCTGTGTCTCTCTCTGTGTTCCCCACTGTATCCCGCTGTGTCCCAAGCTGTGTCACTCGCTGTGTCCCCCGCTGCGTCCCGCTGTGTCCCGCTGTGTCCCCCACTGTGTCCTTGCTGTGTCCCCGCTGTGTCCCACTGGGTCCCGCAATTTCCCCCCTGAGTCCCGTTGTGTCACCGCTGTGTCCCGCTGTGTCCCCGCTCTATCGACGCTGTGTCCCGCTGGGTTCCACTGTGTCCTCTCTTTGTTCCCCGCTGTGTCCCGCTGTGCCCCCCGCTGTGTCTCTCGCTGTGCCCGCTGTGTCCCCGGCTGTGTCCAGCTGTGTCCCGCTGTGTCCCCCGCTGTGTCCTTGCTGTGTCCCGCTGTGTCCCACAGTGTCCCCAGCTGTGTCGTGCTGTGTCACCGCTGTGTCCTCGCTGTGTCCCCGCTGTGTCCCCGCTGTGTCCCGCTTTGTACCCCGCTGTGTCCCGCTGTGTCCCCGGCTGTGTCCCGCTGTGTCCCCTGCTGTGTCCCCACTGTGTCACGCTGTGTTTCGCTGTGTCCGGCTGTGTCCTCGCTCTGTCTCATTCAGTGTCCAGCTGTGTCCTCCCTGTGTCCCCCGCTGTGTCCCGCTGAGTCCCCTGCTGTGTCCCGCTGTGTCCCGCTGTGTCACGCTCTGTCCCATCTGTGTCCCTCTGTGTCCAGCTCTGTCCCCGTTGTGTGTCCGCAGTGCCCCGCTGTGTACCCTTCTGTGTCCAGCTGTGTCCCCTCTGTGTCCCGCTGTGTCCCTTGTCTGTCCCCCGCTGTCCACCGCTGTGTCCCCCGGCTGTGTCCCGCAGTGTCCCCGCTGTGTCCCTCTGTGTCCTACTGTGTCCCGTGGTGTCCCGCTTTTTCCCCTCTATGTCCCCTGCTGAGTCCCCTCTGTGTCCCCGCTGTGTCCAGCTGTGTCCTCGCTGTGTCCTCCGCTGTCTCCCGCTTTGTCCCACGCTGTGTCCTACTGTGTCCCACTGTGTCCCTGCTGTGTCCCCAGCTGTGTCCCGCTGTGTCCCGCTGTGTCCCCCGCTGTGTCCTGCTGGGTCCCGCGGTGTCACCGCTGTGTCCCTGCTGTGTCCGGCTGTGTCCCCCGCTGTGCCCCGCAGTGTCCCGATGTGTCCCGCTCTGTCCCCCACTGTGTCCCCCGCTGAGTCCTCTATGTGTCTTCGCTGTGTCCCGCTGTGTCCTCGCTGTGTCCCCTGCTGTCTCCTGCTTTGTCCCATGCTGTGTCCCACTGTGTCCCGCTGTGTCCTCGCTGTGTCCCCTGCTGTGTCCTGCTGTGTTCCCGCTGTGTCCCAAGCTGTGTCCCGCTTTGTCCCGCTGTGTGCCCCGCTGTGTCCCACTATGTTCCCGCAGTGTCCCCGCTGTGTCCCCGCTGTGTCCTCGCTGTGTTCCCCGCTGTGTCCCGCTGTGTCCCCCGCTGTGTCTCGCTGTGTCTACTGCTGTGTCCCCACTGTGTCCCGCTGTGTCTCGCTGTGTCCCGCTGTGTCCTCGCTGTTTCCCACGCTGTGTTCTGCTGTGTCCTCGCTGTGTCCCCCGCTGTGTCCCGTTGTGTCCCCAGCTGTGTACCCCACTGTGTCCCGCTGTGTCCCCGCTGTATTGACGCTGTGTCCCGCTTGGTCCCGCTGTGTCTTCCCTGTGTTCCCCACTGTGTCCCGCTATGTACCCCTCTGTGTCCCTCGCTGTGACCCGTTGTGTCCCGCTGTGTACTGCTGTGTCCCCCGCTGTGTCCCGCTGTGTCCCCACTGTGTCCCAATGTGTCCACGTTGTGTCCCGCGCTGGGTCCCGCTGGTTCCCCCCAGTTTCCCCCGCTGTGTCCCGCTGTGTCCGGCTGTGTCCCCCGCTGTGTCCCCAGCTGTGCCCCCCGCAGTGTCAGCGCTGTGTCCGGCTGTGTCCTCGCTGTGTCCCCTGCTGTCTCCCGCTCTGTACCCCGCTGTGTCTCAAGCTTTGTCCCCGCTGTGTCCCACTGTGTCCCGCTGTGTCCCGCTGTGCCCCCACTGTGTCCCGTTGTGTTCACAGCTGTGTACCACGCTGTTTAACGCTGTGTCCCCGCTGTATCGACGCTGTGTCCCGCTGTGTCCCCCCTGTGTGCCCCACTGTGTCCTGCTGTGTCCCCCGCTGTGTCCCCCGCTGTGTCCCTATGTGTCCCACGCTTTGTCCCCCTGTGTCCCCGCAGTTTCCCCGCTGTGTCCCGCTGTTTCCCACTGTGTTCTGTGGTGTCCCGCTTTGTCCCCCGCTGTGTCCCCCGGTGAGTCGCCGCTGTGTCCCCGCTTTGTCCCGCTGAGTCCTCCATGTGTCCCCCGCAGTGTACCGCAGTGTCCCGCTGTGTCCGGCTGTGTCCCCCGCTGTGTCCCCCGCTGTGTCCCCTCAGTGTCAGCGCTGTGTCCCACTGTGTCCTCGCTGTGTCCCCCGCTGTCTCCCGCTGTGTCCCCCGCTGTGTCCCGCTGTGTCCCCCGCTGTGCCCTGCAGTGTCCCGCTCTGTCCCGCTGTGTCCTCGCTGTGTCCCCGCTGTGTCCCCCGCTGTCTCCAGCTCTGTCCCCTCCTGTGTCTCACGCTTTGTCCCCGCTGTGTCCCACTGCGTCCCGCTGTGTCCCGCTGTGCCCCCACTGTGTCCCGTTGTGTCCACAGCTTTGTAGCATGCTGTGTAACGCTGTGTCTCCGCTGTATCTACGCTGTGTCCCGCTGGGTGCCGCTGTGTCCTCGCTGTGTTCCCCGCTGTGTCCAGCTGTTTCCCCCACTGTGTCCCCCACTGTGTCCTTGCTGTGTCCCCCGCTGTGTCCCGCTGTGTCCCGCTGTGTCCTGACTATGTCCCGCTCTGCGTCCCGCTGTGTCCCCTGCCGTGTCCCGCTGTGTCCCGCTGTGTCCCGCTGCCTCATCGCTGTGATCCGCAGTGTCCCGCTCTGTCACCCACTGTGTCCAGAAAAGATCCGCTGTGCCCCCCTACGTCACACTGTGCCCCCTCTCACTTCTCCTTTATCAACACTTTATGGCCCTCGCATGAATTTTCCTATGCCCTCAAAGAGTATTTTTTTTTTTTCTACTATGTACTACTTCTCTGTTCACACTTGTCTTCCTCCCATCATTCTCTGTACCTTCCCCAAAACATACATAAATAATAACACCT
>NW_012299115.1:0-3834 GCF_000151885.1 Dipodomys ordii | reverse complement strand
CCCGCTGTGTCCGCCGCTGTGTCCCGCAGTGTCCTCGCTGTGTCCCCCGCTGTCTGCCGCTTTGTCCCCGCTGTGTCCCTAGCTGTGTAGCGCTGTGTCCCGCTGTGTACCCCGCTGTGTCCCACTATGTTCCCGCAGTGTCCCCGCTGTGTCCCGCTGTGTCCCTCTGTGTCCTCGCTGTGTCCCCCGCAGTGTCCCGTTGTGTACCCAGCTGTACACCCCGCTGTGTCCCGCTGAGTCCCCGCTGTAACGACGCTGGGTCCCGCTGGGTCCCGCTATGTCTTCCCTGGGTTCCCCGCTGTGTCCCGCTGTGTCCCCTGCTGTTTCCCGCTGTGTCCCCAGCTGTGTACCCCGCTGTGTCCCGCTGTGTTCCCGCTTTATCAACGCTGTGTCCCGCTTGATCCCGTTGTGTCCTCGCTGTGTTCCCCGCTTTATCCCGCTGTGTACCCCTCTGCGTCCCTCGCTGTGTCCCGATGTGTACTGCTGTGTCCCCCGCTGCGTCCCGCTGTGTCCCTGCTCTGTCCCAATGTGTCCTCGCTGTGTCCCCCACTGTGTCCCGCTGTGTCCCCCCTGTGTCCCCCGCTGTGTCCCTCTGTGTCCCGCTGTGTCCCCCGCTGTGTTCCCCGCTGTGTACCGCTGTGTGCCCCGCAGTGTCAGCGCTGTGTACCGCTGTGTCCTCGCTGTGTCCCCCGCTGTCTCCCGCTCTGTACCCCGCTGTGTCTCAAGCTTTGTCCCTGCTGCGTCCCACTGTGTCCCGCTGTGTCCCGCTGTGCATCCACTGTGTAACGTTGTGTTCACAGCTGTGTACCACGCTGTGTAACGCTGTGTCCCCGCTGTATCGACGCTGTGTCGCCCTGGGTCCCGCTGTGTCCTCGCTGTGTTCCCCGCTGTGTCCCGCTGTGTCCGCCACTGTGTCCCGCTGTGTCTACGGCTGTGTCCCCACTGTGTCCCGCTGTGTCCTCACTGTGTCCTTGCTGTGTCCCCCGCTGTGTTCTGCTGTGTCCTCGCTTTTTTCAATGCTGTGTCCTGCTGTGTCCCTGCCATATCGATGCTGGGTTCACCTGGGTCCCGCTGTGTCCTCCCTGTGTCCCCCGCTGTGTCCTGCTGTGTCCCCCGCTGTGTCCCTGCTGTGTCCCCGCTGTGTCCCGGTGTGTCCCGCTGTGTACTGCTGTGCCCCGCTGAGTCCCGCTGTGTCCCCGCTGTGTCCCAATGTGTCCTCGCTATGTCCCCCGCTGTGTCCCGCTGTGTTCTCCCTGTGTCCACCGCTGTGTCCCGCTGTGTCCCTCTGTGTCCCCCGCTGTGTCCCCCGCTATGTCTCGCTGTGTCCCCCGCTGTGTCCCACTGTGTCCTTGCTGTGTCCCCCGTTCTGTGCCGCTGTGTCCTCGCTGTGTCCCCGGCTGTTTCCCACTGTGTCCTGCTGTGTCACGCTGTTTCCCCACTGTGTCCCCGCTGTTTCCCTCTGTGTACCCCGCTGTGTCCAGCTTTGTCCCCGCTGTGTCTCGCTGTGTCCCACACTCTGTCCACCACTGTGTCCCGCTGTGTCCCCCGCTGTTTCGTATTGTGTCCCCCACTGTGTCCCGCTGTGTCCCCGCAGGTTCACCTCTGTTTCCCGCAGTGTCCCGCTGTGTTCCGTGGTGTCCTCGCTGTGTCCCCCTGCTGTGTCCCGTTGTGTCCCGCTGTGTCCTCGCTGTGTCCCCCTGCTATGTCCCGTTGTGTCCCACTGTTTCACCGCTGTGTCCCACACTGTGTCCCGCTGTGTCCCCCACTGTGTCTGCTGTGTCCCCGCAGGTTCACCTCTGTTTCCCGCTGTGTCCCTTTGTGTGCCGCTGTGTCCTCGCTGTGTCCCCGCTGTGTCCCGCTGTGTCCCGCTGTGTCCCCGCAGGTTCACCTCTGTTTCCCACTGTGTCCCGTTGTGTGCCGCTGTGTCCTCGCTGAGTCCCCTACTGTCTCCCTCTCTGTCCCCCGCTGTGTCTCACGCTTTGTCCCCGCTGTGTCCCACTGTGTACCGCTGTGTCCGGCTGTGCCCCCACTGTGTCCCGTTGTGTCCACAGCTGTGTACCACGCTGTGTACCACGCTGTGTAACGCTGTGTCCCCGCTGTATCGACGCTGTGTCCCGCTGTGTCCCGCTGTGTCCTCGCTGTGTTCCCCGCTGTGTCCCGCTGTGTCCACCGCTGTGTCCCCAGCTGTGTCCTCGCTGTGTCCCTGCTGTGTCCTGCTGTGTCCTCACTGGGACCACCACTGTGTGTCGCTGTGTCCACCGCTGTGTCCCGCTGTGTCCAGCTGTGTCCCGCTTTGTCCCCGCTGTGTCCCGTTGTGTCCACCGCTGTGTCCCCGCTATGTGCCTGCTGTGTCCCGCTGTGTCTCCCGCTTTGTCCCGCTGTGTCCCACTGTGTCTCCGCTGTGTCCCGCTGTGTCCCGCTGTGTCCCCGCTGTGTGGCCGCTCTGTCCCGCTGTGTATCCCGCTGTGTCCAGTTGCGTCACCGCTGTGTCTCGCTGTGGCCACTCTCTGTCTCCGCTGTCCCCCGCTGGGTCCCCCGCTGTGGCACGCTGTGTCCCGCTGTGTCCCCCGCTTTGTCCTGCTGTGTCCCGCAGTGTCCCCGCTGTGTCCAGCTGTGTAACACTGTGTCCCGTGGTGTCCCACATTGTCCCACGCTGTGTCCCCCACTGAGTCCCCTCTGTGTCGCCTCTGTGTCCCCCTTTGTCCTCGCTGTGTGCCCCGCTGTCTCCCGCTTTGTCTCCCGCTGTGTTCCGCTGTGTCCCGCTGTGTACCCCGCTGTGCCCAGTTTTGTCTCCGCTGTGTCTCGCTGTGTCCCACGCTCTGTCCCACACTGTGTCCCGCCTTGTCCCGCGCTGTGTCCCGTTGTGTCCCCCGCTGTGTCCCGCTGTGTCACCCCCTGAGTCCCCGCTGTGTCACCGCTGTGTCCCGCTGTTTCCTCGCTGTGTCCCCTGCTGTCCCCCCCTCTGTCCCCTGCTGTGTCTCACGCTTTTTCCCCGCTGTGTCCCACTGTGTCCCGCTGTGTCCGACTGTGCCCCCACTGTGTCCCGTTGAGTCCACAGCTGTGTACCACACTGTGTAACGCTGTGTCCCCGCTATATCGACGCTGTGTCCCGCTGTGTCCCGCTGTGTCCTCGCTGTGTTTCCCGCTGTGTCCCGCTGTGTCCCCCGCTGTGTCCCCCGCTGTGTCCTCGCTGTGTCCCCTGCTGTGTCCCGCTGTGTCCCACTGTGTCCCCGCTGTGTGCCTGCTGTTTCCCGCTGTGTCTCCCGCTTTGTCCCGCTGTGTCCCCACTGTGTCCCGCTGTGTCCCGCTGTGTCCCTGCTGTGTGCCCACTGTGTCCTGCTGTGTACCCCGCTGTGTCCAGCTGTGTCACCGCTGTGTCTCGCTGTGGCCACTCTCTGTCTCCGCTGTCCCCCGCTGTGTCCCCCGCTGTTGCCCGCTGTGTCCCGCTGTGTCCCCCGCTTTGTCCTGCTGTGTCCCGCAGTGTCCCCGCTGTGTCCCGCTGTGTAACACTGTGTCCCGTGGTGTCCCACTTTGTCCCACGCTGTGTCCCCCGCTGAGTCCCCTCTGTGTCGCCTCTGTGTCCCCCTGTGTCCTCGCTGTGTGCCCCGCTGTCTCCTGCTTTGTCTCCCGCTGTGTTCTGCTGTGTCCCGCTGTGTCCCCGCTGTGTCCCCAGCTGTGACCCGCTGTGTCCCGCTGTGTACCCCGCTGTGTCCTGCTATGTTCCCGCAGTGTCCCCGATGTGTCCAGCTGTGTCCCGCTGTGTCCCCCGCTTTTTCCTGCTGTGTCCCGCAGTGTACCCCGCTGTGTCCCGCTGTGTAACACTGTGTCCCGTGG
>NW_012299114.1:0-3834 GCF_000151885.1 Dipodomys ordii | reverse complement strand
CAGAAGCAGTGGGAGAAGCAGAAGAAGGAGAAGGAGAAGGAGCAGCAGAAGGAGAAGCAGAAGCAGAAGGAGAAGCAGAAACAGAAGGAGAACAAGAAGGAGAAGCAGGAGAATCAGAAGAAGCAGAAGTAGAAGCAGAAAGAGGAGAAGAACGAGAAGCAGAAATAGAATCAGAAGAAACAGAAGAAAAAGAAGAAGAAGAATCAGAAGCAAAAGAACAAGAAGAAACAGAAGCAAAAGAACAAGAAGAAGGAGAAGAGCAGAAGCAGAAGCAGAAGGAGAAGCAGAAGCAGAAGGAGAAGCAGAAAGAGAAGCAGAAGAAGCAGGAGAAGCAGAAGCAGAAGGAACAGGAGAAGCCGAAGAAGCAGAATCTGAAGCAGGAGAAACAGAAGAAGCACAATCTGAAGCAGAAGCAGAAGAAACAGAAATAGTAGAATAAGCAGAAGCAGAAGAAGCAGGAGAAGCAGAAGAAGAAGACGGAGAAGGCGAGAGAGAAGGATTAGGAGTAGGAGAAGCAAAAGGATAAGCAGAAGCAGAAAGAGACGCAGAAGGAGAAGCAGCACGAGAAGTAGGAGAAGCTGGAGAAGCAGAAGCAGAAGAAACAGAAGACGCAGAAGCAGAATGAGAAGCAGAAGGAGAAATTGAAGCAGAAGCATAAGGAGAAGCAGAAGCAGAAGGAGAAGCGGAAAAAGGAGAAGTAGAAGCAGAAAGAGAAGCAGAACGAGAAGCAGGAGAAGCAGAAGCAGAAGAAACAGAAGAAGGAGAAGAAGCAGAAGCAGAAGGAGAAGCAGAAACAGAAGGTAAAGCAGAAAGAGAAGCAGGAGAAGCAGGAGAAGCAGAAGAAGCAGCAGCAGGAGAAGCAGAAGCAGAAGAAGCCGAAGAAGCAGAAGCAGAACTGAAGCAGAAGGAGAAGCAGGAGAAGCAGAAGAAGCAGAATCTGGAGAAGCAGAAGGAGAAGCAGAAGCAGAAAGAGAAGCAAAAGCAGAAGGAGAAGCAGAAGGAGAAGCAGAAGAAACAGAAGAAGGGGAAGCAGAAGAAGCAGAAGCATAAGAATCCGAAGAAGCAGAAGCAGAACCTGAAGCAGAGGGAGAAGCAGGGGAAGCAGAAGAAGCAGAATATGGATAAGCAGAATGAGAAGCTGAAGGAGAAGCAGAAGCGGAAAGAGAATCAAAAGCAGAAGGAGGAGCAGAAGAAACAGAAGAAGCAGTAGCAGTTGCAGCAGAAGCAGAAGGAGAAGCAGAAGGAAAAGCAGAAGAACGAGAACAAGAAGGAGAAACAGAAGCAGAAGCAGCAGGAGAATCAGAAGGAGAAGCAGAAAAAGCAGAAGGAGAAGCAGAAACAGAAGAATAAGCATAAGGACAAGCACAAGCAGAAGGAGATGCAGAAGGAGAAGCAGGAGAAGCAGAAGAAGCAGAAGCAGAAGAAGAAGTAGAAGTAGGAGAAAGAGAAGGAAGAGCAGCAGAAGCAACAGGAGAAGCAGAAGCAGAAGGAGAATGAGTAGCAGAAAGAGAAGCAGTAGAACCAGAAGAAGTAGGAAAAGCAGAAGCAGAAGAAAGAGAAGAAGAAGAAGAAGAAGAAGAAGAAGAAGAAGAAGAAGAAGAAGAAGAAGAAGAAGAAGAAGAAGAAGAAAAAGAAGAAGAAGAAGAAGAAGAAGAAGAAGAAGAAGAAGAAAAAGAAGAAGAAGAAGGAGAAAAAGAATAAGCATAAGAATCAGAATCAGAGGAAGAAGGAGGAGCAGCAGAAGGAGAATCAGAAGGAGAAGTAGAAGAAGGAGAAGCAGAAGTAGAAGAAGCAGCAGAAGGAGAAACAGAAGCAGAAGAAGATTCAGAAGGAGAAGTAGGAGAAGCAGAAGAAGCAGAAGCAGAAGGAGAAGTAGAAGTAGGAGAAGGAGAAGGAGAAGGAAGGGCAGCAGAAGCAATAGGAGAAGCAGAAGAAGAAGCAGAAGCAGAATGAGAAGCAGAAAGAGAAGCAGAAGAAGCAGGAAAAGCAGAAGCAGACGAAAGAGAAGAAGATGAAGAAGAAGAAGAAGAAGAAAAAGAAGAAGAAGAAGAAGAAGAAGAAGAAGACGAAGAAGAACAAGAAGAAGCAGCAGCATAAGGAGAAGCGTAAGGAGAAGCAGTAGAAGCAGAAGAAGCAGAAGCAGGAGAAGCAGAAGCAGAAGAAAAAGAATAAGCAAAAGAAGCAGAAGCAGAAGCAATGGGAGAAGCAGAAGAATGAGAAGGAGCAGCAGAAGGAGAAGCAGAAGCAGAAAGAGAAGCAGAAACAGAAGGAGAACAAGAAGGAGAAGCAGGAGAATCAGAAGAAGCAGAAGTAGAAGCAGAAAGAGGAGAAGAAGGAGAAGCAGAATTAGAATCAGAAGAAACAGAAGAAGAAGAAGCAGAAGAAACAGAAGAAGGAGAAGAGCAGAAGCAGAAGCAAAAGGAGAAAGAGAAGCAGGAGAAATAGAAGAAGCAGAAGCAGAAGAAACAGGAGAAGCCGAAGAAGCAGAAGCAGAATCTGAAGCAGGAGAAACAGAAGAAGCACAATCTGAAGAAGAAGCAGAAGAAACAGAAATAGTACAATAAGCAGAAGCAGAAGCAGCAGAAGCAGAAGCAGCAGGAGAAGCAGAAGAAGAAGATGGAGAAGGCGAAAGAGAAAGATTAGGAGTAGGAGAAGCAAAGGATAAGCAGAAGCAGAAAGAGACGCAGAAGGAGAAGAAGCAAGAGAAGCAGGAGAAGCAGAAGAAACAGAAGGCGCAGAAGCAGAATGAGAAGCAGAAGGAGAAATTGAAGCAGAAGCAGAAGGAGAAACAGAATCAGAAGGAGATGCAGAAGAAGGAGAAGGAGAAGGAGAAGAAGAAAGAGAAGCCGAACGAGAAGCAGGAGAAGCAGAAGCAGGAGAAGCAGAAACAGAAGAAACAGAAGAAGGAGAAGAAACAGAAGGAGAAGCAGAAACAGAAGGAAAAGCAGAAGGAGAAGCAGGAGAAGCAGAAGAAGCAGCAGCAGGAGAAGCAGAAGCAGAAGAAGCAGAAGCCGAACCTGAAGCAGAAGGAGAAGCAGGAGAAGCAGAATCTGGAGAAGCAGAAGGAGAAGCAGAAGCAGAAAGAGAAGCAAAAGCAGAAGGAGAAGCAGAAGGAGAAGCAGAAGAAACAGAAGAAGCAGAGGCAGTAGCAGAAGAAGCAGAAGATGCAGAAGCAGAAGGAGAAGCAGAAGGAAAAGAAGAAGAACAAGAAGGTGAAGGAGAAGGAGAAACAGAAGGAGAAGCAGAAAGAGAAGCAGAAGAAGGAGCAGGAGAAGGAAAAGCAGCAGGAGAAGCAGAAAGAGCAGCAGAAGGAGGAGCAGGAGATGCAGAAACAGGAGAAGCATAAGCAGAACAAACAGGAGAAGGACAAGAAGCAGAAGCAGAAGGAGAAGCAGATACAGAAGGAGAAGCAGAAAGAGAAGGAGGGGAAGCAGAAGAAGCTGAAGCAGGAGAAGCAGAAGCATAAGAATCCGAAAAAGCAGAAGCAGAACCTGAAGCAGAAGGAGAAGCAGGAGAAGCAGAAGAATCAGAATCTGGAGAAGCAGAAGGAGAAGCAGAAGCAGAAAGAGAATCAAAAGCAGAAGGAGAAGCAGAAGAAACAGAAGAAGTAGAAGCAGTAGCAGTTGTAGCAGAAGCAGAAGCAGAAGCAGAAGGAAAATCAGAAGAACAAGAAGGAGAAGGGAAACAGAAGGAGAAGCAGTAGGAGAATAAGAAGGAGAAGGAGAAGCAGAAGCAGAAGAAGATGCAGAATGAGAAGCAGAAGAAGCAGAAGCAGAAGGAGAAGCAGGAAAAGCAGAAGAAGCAGAAGCAAAAGGAGAAGCAAAAGAAGAAGAA
>NW_012299113.1:0-3834 GCF_000151885.1 Dipodomys ordii | reverse complement strand
AGAGCAGAGGCAGTAGCAGAAGAAGCAGAAGCAGAAGGAGAAGCAGAAGTGAAAAGCAGAAGAACGAGAAGGAGAAGGAGAAACAGAAGGAGAAGCAGAAAGAGAAGCAGAAGGAGGAGCAGGAGAAGGAAAAGCAGCAGGAGAAGGAGAAAGAGCAGCAGAAGGAGAAGCACGAGATGCAGAAACTGGAGAAGCAGAAGCAGAAGAAGCAGGAGAAGGACAAGAAGCAGAAGCAAAAGGAGAAGCAGAAACAGAAGGAGAAGCAGAATGAGAAGGAGGGAAAGCAGAAGAAGCAGAAGCAGGAGAAGCAGAAGCATAAGAATGCGAAGAAGCAGAAGCAGAACCTGAAGCAGAAGGAGAAGCAGGAGAAGCAGAAGAAGCAGAAGCATAAGGAGAATCAGAAGGAGAAGCAGAAGAAGGAGAAGGAGAAACAGAAGCAGAAGAAGATGCAGAGGGAGAAGCAGGAGAAGCAGAAGAAGCAGAAGGAGAAGCAGGAAAATCAGAAGAAGCAGAAGCAAAAGGAGAAGCAAATGAAGGAGAAGGAGAAGCAGAAGTAGAAGAAGAAGCATAAGGACAAGCACAAGCAGAAAGAGATGCAGAAGGAGAAGCAGGAGAAGCAGAAGAAGCAGAAGCTGAAGGAGAAGCAGAAGTAGGAGAAGGAGAAGGAGGAGAAGCAGAAGCAGAAGGAGAAGTAGAAGCAGAATGAGAAGCAGAAAGAGAAGCAGGAGAAGGACAAGAAGCAGAAGCAGGAGAAGCCGAAAGAGAAGAAGCAGAAACAGAAGCAGAAGGAGAAGCAGAAGCAGAAGGAGAAGCAGCAGAAGAAGTAGAACCAGAAATTCAGGCAGGAGAAACAGAAGAAGCAGAAGCAGAAGCAAAAAGAGAAGCAGAAGGAGAAGTAGAAAAAGCAGCAGAAGAAGCAGAAAAACAAGCAGGAGAAGCAGAAGCAGAAAGAGAAGTAGAAGCAGAAGAAGCAGAAGAAGAAGAAGAAGAAGCAGTAGAACCATAAGAAGCAGAAGCAGGAGAAGCAGAACCAGAAGAAAAAGAAGAAGCATAAGAAGCAGAAGCAGAGGGAGAAACAGAAGAAGGAGAAGGAGCAGCAGAAGGTGAAGCAGAAGGAGATGCAGAAGCAGAAAGAGAAGCAGAAATAGAAGGAGAAGAAGAAGGAGAAGTTGGAGAATCAGAAGAAGCAGAAGCAGAAAGAGAAGCAGAAGAAGGAGAAGGAGAAGCAGAAGGAGAAGGACAAGCAGGAGAAGCAGAAGAAGCAGAAGCGGGAGAAGCAGCAGCAGAAGAAGAAACAGAAGAAGGAGAAGGAGCAGAAGGAGAAGCAGAAGCAGAAGGAGAAGCAGAAAGAGAAGCAAATGAAGCAGGAGCAGGAGAAGCAGAAGAAACAGAAGAAGCCCAAGAAGCAGAAGGAGAACCTGAAGCAGAAGGAGAAGCAGAAGCAGCAGAAGCTGGAAAAGCAGAAGCAGAAGAAACCGAACAAGGAGAAGCAGCAGAAGCAGAACGAGAAGCAGAAGAAGAAGAAGGAGAAAGAGAAGGATTAGGAGTAGGAGGAGCAGAAGCAGAATAAGAAGCAGAAAGAGAAGCAGATGAAGAAGCTGAAGGAGAAACAGAAGAAGCAGAAGCAGGAGATGCAGAAGCAGAAGCAGAATGAGAAGCACAATAAGGAGAAATTGAAGGAGACGGAGAAGCAGAAGGTGAAGTAGGAGAAGCAGAAGAAGAAGAAGCAGGAGAAGCAGAAACAGAAGAAACAGAAGGAGAAGAGCAGAAGCAGAAGGAGAAGCAGAAGGAGAAGCAGAAGAAGCAGAAGTTGAAGCAGAAGAAGAAGAAACAGAAAAAGCAGAAGAAGCAGAAGAAGAAGCAGCAGGAGAAGCAGAAGAAGAAGAAGGAGAAGGAGAAAGAGAAGGATTAGGAGTAGGAGAAACAGAAGGATAAGCAGAATCAGAAAGAGAAGGAGAATGCGAAGGAGAAGCAGGAGAAGCAGAAGAAGCAGAAGCAGGAGAAGCAGAAGCAGAAGAAACATAGGAAGGAGAAGAAGCAGAAGGAGAAGCAGAAACAGAAGGAAAAGCAGAAAGAGAAGCAGGACAAGCAGAAGAAGCAGCAGCAGGAGAAGCAGAAGAAGAAGAACCCGAAGAAGCAGAAGCGGAACCTGAAGCAGAAGGAGTAGCAGGAGAAGCAGAAGAAGCAGAATCTGAGAAGCAGAAGGAGAAGCAGAAGCAGAAAGAGAAGCAAAAGCAGAAGGAGAAGCAGAAGGGGAAGCAGAAGAAACAGAAGAAGCAGAGGCAGTAGCAGAAGAAGCAGAAGATGCAGAAGCAGAAGGAGAAGCAGAAGGAAAAACAGAAAGAACGAGAAGGAGAAGGAGAAACAGAAGGAGAAGCAGAAAGAGAAGCAGAAGAAGGAGCAGGAGAAGGAAAAGCAGCAGGAGAAGCAGAAAGAGCAGCATAAGGAGAAGCAGGAGATGCAGAAACAGGAGAAGCATAAGCAGAACAAACAGGAGAAGGACAAGAAGCAGAAGCAGAAGGAGAAGCAGAAACAGAAGGAGAAGCAGAAAGAGAAGGAGGGGAAGCAGAAGAAGCAGAAGCAGGAGAAGCAGAAGCATGCGAATCCGAAGAAGCAGAAGCAGAACCTGAAGAAGAAGGAGAAGCAGGAGAAGCAGAAGAAGCAGAATCTGGAGAAGCAGAATGAGAAGCAGAAGGAGAAGCAGAAAGAGTAGCAGGTAAAGCAGAAGAAGAAGAAGCAGAAGGAGAATCAGAAGGAGAAGCAGAAGAAGGAGAAGGAGAAGCAGAAGCAGAAGAAGATGCAGAAGGATAAGCAGGAGAAGCAGAAGAAGCAGAAGCAGAAGGAGAAGCAGGAAAAGCGAAGAAGCCCAGCAAAAGGAGAAGCAAAAGAAGGAGAAGGAGAAGCAGAGGCCGAAGAAGAAGCATAAGGACAAGCACAAGCAGAAGGAGATGCAGAAGGAGAAGCAGGAGAAGCAGAAGAAGCAGAAGCTGAAAGAGAAACAGAAGTAGGAGAAGGAGAAGGAGGAGAAGCAGAAGCATAAGGAGAAGCAGAAGCAGAATGAGAAGCAGAAAGAGAAGCAGGAGGAGGACAAGAAGCAGAAGCAGGAGAAGCCGAAAGAGAAGAAGCAGAAACAGAAGCAGAAGGAGAAGCAGAAGGAGAAGCAGCAGAAGAAGTAGAACAAGAAATTCAGGCACGAGAAACAGAAGAAGCAGAAGCAGAAGGAGAAGCAAAAAGAGAACCAGAAGGAGAATTAGAAAAAGCAGCAGAAGAAGCAGAAAAACAAGCAGGAGAAGCAGAAGCAGAAAGAGAAGTAGAAGCAGAAGAAGCAGAAGAGGAAGCAGTAGAAGCATAAGAAGCAGAAGCAGGAGAAGGGGAACCAGAAGAAAAAGAAGACGCATAAGAAGCAGAAGCAGAAACAGAAGCAGAAATAGAAGGAGAAGAAGAAGGAGAAGTTGGAGAATCAGAAGAAGCAGAAGCAGAAAGAGAAGCAGAAGAAGGAGAAGGAGAAGCAGAAGGAGAAGGACAAGCAGGAGAAGCAGAAGAAGCAGAAGCGGGAGAAGCAGAAGAAGAAGAAGAAACAGAAGAAGGAGAAGGAGCAGAAGGAGAAGCAGAAGCAGAAGGAGAAGCAGAAAGAGAAGCAGAAGAAGCAGAAGAAGCAGTAGCAGGTGAAGCAGAAGCAGAAGAAACAGAAGAAGCCGAAGAATCAGAAGGAGAACCTGAAGCAGAAGGGAGAAGCAGAAGCAGCAGAAGCTGGAAAAGCAGAAGCAGAAGAAACTCGAACAAGCAGAAGAAGCAGAAGGCAGAACGAGAAGCAGATGAAGAGGGAGAAAAAGG
>NW_012299112.1:0-3835 GCF_000151885.1 Dipodomys ordii | reverse complement strand
CCGGTGAGTCGCCGCTGTGTCCCCGCTTTGTCCCACTGAGTCCTCCATGTGTCCCCCGCTGTGTCCCGCTGTGTCCAGCTGTGTCCCCCGCTGTGTCCCCTGCTGTGTCCCCGCAGTGTCAGCGCTGTGTCCCGCTGTGTCCTCGCTGTGTCCCCCGCTGTCTCCCGCTGTGTCCCCTGCTGTGTCCCGCTGTGTCCCCCGCTGTGCCCTGCAGTGTCCCGCTCTTTCCCGCTGTGTCCTCGCTGTGTCCCCGCTGTGTCCCCCGCTGTCTCCAGCTCTGTCCCCTGCTGTGTCTCACGCTTTGTCCCCGCTGTGTCCCACTGCGTCCCGCTGTGTCCGGCTGTGCCCCCACTGTGTCCCTTTGTGTCCACAGCTTTGTACCATGCTGTGTAATGCTGTGTCTCCGCTGTATCTACGCTGTGTCCCGCTGGGTGCCGCTGTGTCCTCGCTGTGATCCCCACTGTGTCCAGCTGTTTCCCCCACTGTGTCCCCCACTGTGTCCTCGCTGTGTTCCCCGCTGTGTCCCGCTGTGTCCCGCTGTGTCCTCGCTATGCCCCGCTCTGTGTCCCGCTTTGTGCCCCGCCGTGTCCCGCGGTGTCCCGCTGTGTCCCGCTGCGTCCCCGCTTGTCCCGCTGTGTCCCGCTTTGTCCCCCACTGTGTCCCGCAGTGACCCCGCTGTGTCCCGCTGTGTCCCACTGTGTCCCGTGGTGTCCCGCTTTTTCCCCCGCTGTGTTCCTGGCTGAGTCTCGCTGTGTCCCCCTGGGTCCTCTCTGTGTCCCCCGCTGTGTCCTGCTCTGTTCCCCACTGTGTCTCCCGTTTTGTCCCTGCTGTGTCCTGCTGTGTCCCGCTGTGTCCCGCTGAGTCCCCCACTGTGTCCCGTTGTGTCAACAGCTGTGTACCCCGCTGTGTCCCACTGTGTACCCGCTGTATCGACGCTGTGTCCCGCTGGGTCCTGCTGTGTCTCTCTCTGTGTTCCCCACTGTGTCCCGCTGTGTCTCCCGCTGTGTCCCTTGCTGTGTCCCCCGCTGTGTCCCGCTGTGTCCCCTGCTGTGTCCTTGCTGTGTCCCCGCTGGGTCCCGCTGGGTCCCACAGGGCCCCCGCTGAGTCCGGTTGTTTCACCGCTGTGTCCCACTGTGTCCCCACTCTATCGACGCTGTGTCCCGCTGGGTCCCGCTGTGTCCTCTCTTTGTTTCCCGCTGTGTCCTGCTGTGTCCCCCGCTGTGTTTCTCGCTGTGTCCCGCTGTGTCCCCGGCTGTGTCCGGCTGTGTCCCGCTGTGTCCCCCACTGTGTCCTTGCTGTGTCCCCACTGTGTCCCGCTGTGTCCCGCAGTGTCCATAGCTGTGTCCCGCTGTGTCACCGCTGTGTCCTGCTTTGTCCTCGCTGTGTCCCCCGCTGTGTCCTGCTTTGTGCCTTCTGTGTACCCCGCTGTGTCCCTCTGTGTCCCCCGCTGTGTTCCGCTGTGTCCCCTGCTGTGTCCCCACTGTGTCACGCTGTGTTTCGCTGTGTCCGGCTGTGTCCTCGCTCTGTCTCACTCAGTGTCCAGCTGTGTCTTCCCTGTGTCCCCCGCTGTGTCCTGCTGAGTCCCCTGCTGTGTCCCGCTGTGTCCCGCTGTGTCCCGCTCTGTCCCATCTGTGTCCCTCTGTGTCCAGCTCTGTCCCTGTTGTGTGTCCGCTGTGCCCCGCTGTGTACCCTTCTGTGTCCAGCTGTGTCCCCTCTGTGTCCCGCTGTGTCCCTTCTCTGTCCCCCGCTGTCCACCGCTGTGTCCCCCGGCTGTGTCCCGCAGTGTCCCCGCTGTGTCCCGCTGTGTCCTACTGTGTCCCGTGGTGTCCCGCTTTTTCCCCTCTATGTCCCCTGCTGAGTCCCCTATGTGTCCCCGCTGTGTCCAGCTGTGTCCTCGCTGTGTCCTCCGCTGTCTCCCGCTTTGTCCCACGCTGTGTCCTACTGTGTCCCACTGTGTCACTGCTGTGTCCCCCGCTGTGTCCCACTGTGTCCCGCTGTGTCCCCCGCTGTGTCCTGCTGGGTCCCGCTGTGTCCCTGCTGTGTCCGGCAGTGTCCCACGCTGTGTCCCGCTGGGTCCCGCTGTGTCCCCCGCTGTGTACCGCTGTGTCCCCGCAGGTTCACCGCAGTTTCACGCTGTGTCCTGCTATGTTCCGTGGTGTCCTGCTTTGTCCCCTGCTGTGTCCCGCTGTGTCCACTGCTGGGTCCCCGCTGGGTCTCGCTGTGTCTCGCTGTTTCCCGCTGTGTCCTCGCATTGTCCCATGCTGTGTTCCGCTGTGTCCTCCCTGTGTCTCCCGCTGTGTCCCGCTGTGTCCCCCGCTGTGCCCCGCAGTGTCCCGCTGTGTCCCGCTGTGTCCTCGCTGTGTCAAACTGTGTCCCCCCTGTTTCCCCGCTGGGTCCTGCTGTGTCCCGCTGTGTCCCCCGCTTTGTCCCGCTGTGTCCCCGCAGTGTCCCCGCTGTGTCCCGCTGTGTCCCACTGTGTCCTGTGGTGTCCGGCTTTGTCCCCCGCTATGTCCACTGCTGAGTCCCCTCTGTGTCCCCGCTGTGTCCCGCTGTGTCGCCCGCTGTGTCCCGCTGTGTCCCCCGCTGTGTCCTGCTCTGTCCCGCTGTGTCCTGCTGGGTCCCGCAGTGTCCCCGCTGTTTCCCCGCTCTGTCCCGCTGTGTCCCCCGCTGTGTCCCTCGCTGTGTCCCCCTCTGTGTCCCGCTGTGTCCCGCTGTGTCATCCGCTGTGTCTTTGTTGTGTCCCTGCTGGGTCCCGCTGTGATACCGCTGTGTCCCGCTGTGTCCCCCGCTGTGACCAGCTGTGTCCCGCTGTGTCCCCCGCTGTGTCCCGCTGGGTCCCTCTGTGTCCCCCGCTGTGTCCCGCAGTGTCCCCCGCTGTGTCCCCCGCTGTTTCCTCGCTGTGTCCCACACTGTGTCCCGCTGTGTCCCTGCAGGTTCACCGCTGTTTCACGCTGTGTCCTGCTGTGATCCGTGGTGTCCCGCTTTGTCCCCCGCTGTGTCCCGCTGTGTCCACTGCTGGGTCCCCGCTATGTCCCGCTGTGTCTCGCTGTGTCCCACTGTGTCCTCGCTTTGTCCCATGCTGTGTTAAGCTGTGTCCTCCCTGTGTCCCCCACTGTGTCCCGCTGTGTCCCCCGCTGTGCCCCGCAGTGTCCCGCTGTGTCCCGCTGTGTACCCCTGGGTCCCCCGCTGTGTCCCGCTGTGTCCCCCGCTGTGCCCCGCAATGTCCCGCTGTGTCCCGCTCTGTCCCCCACTGTGTCCCCCGCTGAGTCCTCTATGTGTCGCCGCTGTGTCCCGCTGTGTCCTCGCTGTGTGCCCTGCTGTCTCCCGCTTTGTTCCACGCTGTGTCCCACTTTGTCCCGCTGTGTCCTCGCTGTGTCCCCTGCTGTGTCCTGCTGTGTTCCCGCTGTGTCCCAAGCTGTGTCCCGCTTTGTCCCGCTGTGTGCCCCGCTGTGTCCCACTATGTTCCCGCAGTGTCCCCGCTGTGTCCCCGCTGTGTCCTCGCTGCGTTCCCCGCTGTGTCCCGCTGTGTCCCCCGCTGTGTCTCGCTGTGTGTGTACTCCTGTGTCCCCACTGTGTCCCGCTGTGTCTCGCTGTGTCCCGCTGTGTCCTCGCTGTTTCCCACGCTGTGTTCTGCTGTGTCCTCACTGTGTCCCACGCTCTGTCCTGTTGTGTCCCCAGCTGTGTACCCCACTGTGTCCCGCTGTGTCCCCGCTGTATCGACGCTGTGTCCCGCTGGGTCCCGCTGTGTCCTCCCTGTGTTCCCCACTGTGTCCCGCTATGTACCCCTCTGTGTCCCTCGCTGTGACCCGCTGTGTCCCGCTGTGTACTGCTGTGA
>NW_012299111.1:0-3835 GCF_000151885.1 Dipodomys ordii | reverse complement strand
AAAGAAGGAGAAGGAGAAGCAGAGGCAGAAGCAGAAGAAGAAGCATAAGGACAAGCCCAAACAGAAGGAGATGCAGAAGGAGAAGCAGGAGAAGCAGAAGAATCAGAAGCTGAAGGAGAAGCAGAAGTAGGAGAAGGAGAAGGAGGAGAAGCAGAAGCAGAAAGAGAATCAGAAGCGGAATGAGAAGCAGAAAGAGAAGCAGTTGAAGCACAAGAAGCAGAAGCAGGAGAAGCCGAAAGAGAAGAATCAGAAGAAGCAGAAACAGAAGCAGAAGTAGAAGCAGAAGCAGAAGGAGAAGCAGCAGAAGAAGTAGAACCAGAAATTCAGGTACTAGAAACAGAAGAAGCAGAAGCAGAAAGAGAAGCAAAAAGAGAAGCAGAAGGAGAAGGAGAAGAAGCAGCAGAAGGAGAAGCAGCAGAAGAAGCAGAAAAACAAGCAGGAGAAGCAGAAGCAGAAAGAGAAGTAAAAGCAGAAGAAGCAGAAGAAGCAGAAGCAGTAGAAGCATAAGAAGTAGAAGCAGGAGAAGCAGAAGCAGAAGAAAAAGAAGAAGCATAAGAAGCAGAAGCAGAAGCAGAGGGAGAAACAGAAGAAGCGGAAGGAGCAGCAGACGGTGAAGCAGAAGGAGATGAAGAAGCAGAAAGAGAAGCAGGAACAGAAGGAGAAGAAGAAGGATTAGTTGGAGAACCAGAAGAAGCAGAAGAAGAAAGAGAAGCAGAAGAAGGAGAAGGAGAATGAGAAGGAAGGGCAGCAGAAGGAATAGCAGAAGCAGAAGGAGAAGCAGAAGCAGAATGAGAAGCAGAAAGAGAACCAGTAGAAACAGAAGAAGCAGGAAAAGCAGAAGCAGACGAAAGAGAAGAAGAAGAAGAAGAAGAAGAAGAAGAAGAAGAAGAAGAAGAAGAAGAAGAAGAAGAAGAAGAAGAAGAAGAAGAAGAAGAAGAAGCATAAGGAGAAGCAGTAGAAGCAGAAGAAGCAGAAGCAGGAGAAGCAGAAGCAGGAGAAGCAGAAGATAAAGAATATGCAAATGAAGCAGAAGCAGAAGCAGTGGGTAAAGCAGAAGAAGGAGAAGGAGAAGGAGCAGCAGAAAGAGAAGCAGAAGCAGAAAGAGAAGCAGAAACAAAAGGAGAACAAGAAGGAGAAGCAGGAGAATCAGAAGAAGCAGAAGTAGAAGCAGAAAGAGGAGAAGAAGGAGAAGCAGAAGTAGAATCAGAAGAAGCAGAAGAAGAACAAGCAGAAGAAACAGAAGCAAAAGAAACAGAAGAAGGAGAAGAGCAGAAGCAGAAGGAGAAGCAGAAGCAGAAGGAGAAGCAGAAAGAGAAGCATGAGAAGTAGTAGAAGCAGGAGAAGCAGAAGCAGAAGAAACAGGAGAAGGCGAAGAAGCAGAAGCAGAATCTGAAGCAGAAGGAGAAACAGAAGAAGCACAATCTGAAGCAGAAGCAGAAGAAACAGAAATAGTAGAATAAGCAGAATCAGAAGCAGCAGGAGAAGCAGAAGAAGAAGACGGAGAAGGCGAGAGAGAAGGATTAGGAGTAGGAGAAGCAAAAGGATAAACAGAAGCAGAAAGCGAAGCAGAAGAAGAAGCAGCACGAGAAGTAGGAGAAGCAGGAGAAGCAGAAGCAGAAGCAGAAGAAACAGAAGACGCAGAAGCAGAATGAGAAGCAAAAGGAGAAATTGAAGCAGAAGCAGAAGGAGAAGCAGAAGCAGAAGGAGAAGCAGAAGAAGGAGAAGGAGAAGCAGAAAGAGAAGCAGAACGAGAAGCAGGAGAAGCAGAAGCAGGAGAAGCAGAAGCAGAAGAAACAGAAGAAGGAGAAGAAGCAGAAGCAGAAGGAGAATCAGAAACAGAAGGAAAAGCAGAAAGAGAAGCAGGAGAAGCAGAAGTAGCAGCAGCAGGAGAAGCAGAAGCAGAAGAAGCCGAAGAAGCAGAAGCAGAACCTGAAGCAGAAGGAGAAGCAGGAGAAGCAGAAGAAACAGAACCTGGAGAAGCAGAAGGAGAAGCAGAAGCAGAAAGAGAAGCAAAAGCAGAAGGAGAAGCAGAAGAAACAGAAGAAGCAGAGGCAGTAGCAGAAGAAGCAGAAGATGCAGAAGCAGGAGGAGAAGCAGAAGGAAAAGCAGAAGAACGAGAAGGAGAAGGAGAAACAGAAGGAGAAGCACAAAGAGAAGCAGAAGAAAGAGCAACAGAAGGAAAAGCAGCAGGAGAAGCAGAAAGAGCAGCAGAAGGAGAAGCAGGAGATGCAGAAAAAGGAGAAGCAGAAGCAGAAGAAACAGGAGAAGGACAAGAAGCAGAAGCAGAAGCAGAACCTGAAGCAGAAGGAGAAGCAGAAGAAGCAGTATCTGGAGAAGCAGAATGAGAAGCAGAAGCGGAAAGAGAATCAAAAGCAGAAGGATAAGCAGAAGAAACAGAAGAACAGAAGGAGTAGCAGTTGCAGCAGTAGGAGAAGCAGAAGGAAAAGCAGGAGAACGAGAAGGAGAAGGAAAAACAGAAGGAGAAGCAGAAAGAGAATCAGAAGGAGAAGCAGAAGAAGCAGAAGGAGAAGCAGAAGCAGAAGAAGAAACATAAGGACAAGCACAAGCAGAAGGAGATGCAGAAGGAGAAGCATGAGAAGCAGAAGAAGCAGAAGCAGAAGAAGAAGTAGAAGCAGGAGAAGGAGAAAGAAGAGCAGCAGAAGCAATAGGAGAAGCAGAAGGAGCAGCAGAAGCAGAATGAGAAGCAGAAAGAGAAGCAGTAGAAGCAGAAGAAGCAGGAAAAGCAGAAGCAGAAGAAAGAGAAGAAGAAGAAGAAGAAGAAGAAGAAGAAGAAGAAGAAGAAGAAGAAGAAGAAGAAGAAGAAGAAGAAGAAGAAGAAGAAGCATAAAGAGAAGCATAAGGAGAAGCAGTAGAAGCAGAAGAAGCAGAAGCATGAGAAGCAGAAGCAGAAGAAAAAGAATAAGCAAAAGAAGCAGAAGCAGAAGCAGTGGGAGAAGCAGAAGAATGAGAAGGAGCAGCAGAAGGAGAAGTTGAAGCAGAAAGAGAAGAAGAAACAGAAGGAGAAGAAGAACGTGAAACAGGAGAATCAGAAGAAGCAGAAGTAGAAGCAGAAAGAGGAGAAAAGGAGAAGCAAGAGTAGAATCAGAAGAAACAGAAGAAGAAGAAGCAGAAGAAACATAAGCAAAAGAAACAGAAGAAGGAGAAGAGCAGAAGAAGAAGCAGAAGTAGAAACAGAAGCAGAAGGAGAAGCAGAAAGAGAAGCAGGAGAAGCAGAAGAAGCAGGAGAAGCAGAAGCAGAAGAAACAGGAGAAGCCGAAGAAGCAGAAGCAGAATCTGAAGCAGGAGAAACAGAAGAAGCACAATATGAAGCCGAAGCAGAAGAAACAGAAATAGTAGAATAAGCAGAAGCAGCAGGAGAAGCAGAAGAAGAAGACGGAGAAGGCGAGAGAGAAGGATTAGGAGTAGGAGAAGCAAATGGATAAGCAGAAGCAGAAAGAGAAGCAGAAGGAAAAGCAGCACGAGAAGTAGGAGAAGCAGGAGAAGCAGAAGCAGGAGAAGCAGGAGAAACAGAAGATGCAGAAGCAGAAGGAGAAGCAGAAGTAGGAGAAGAAGAAGGAGAAGGAAGGGGAGCAGAAGCAATAGGAAAAGCAGATTGAGAATCAGAAGCAGAATGAGAAGCAGAAAGAGAAGCATTAGAAGCAGAAGAAGCAGGAAAAGCAGAAGCAGAAGAATGAGAAGAAGCAGATGATGAAGACGATGACGACGATGACGACGAGACGACGAGAGATGATGAGAGAGAGAGAGAGAGAGAGAGACGAGAAGAGAGAGGAGAGAGAGAGACAGAGAGAGAGAGACAAGAGAGAGAGAGCATAAG
>NW_012299110.1:0-3835 GCF_000151885.1 Dipodomys ordii | reverse complement strand
AGGAGAAGCAGAAGCAGAAGAAAAAGAATAAGCAAAAGAAGCAGAAGCAGAAGCAGTGAGAGAAGCAGAAGAAGGAGAAGGAGAAGGAGCAGCAGAAGGAGAAGCAGAAGCAGAAAGAGAAGCAGAAACAGAAGGGGAACAAGAAGGAGAAGCAGGAGAATCAGAAGAAGCAGAAAGAGGAGAAGAAGGGGAAGCAGAAGTAGAATCCGAAGAAACAGAAGAAGAAGAAGCAGAAGAAACAGAAGCAAAAGAAACAGAAGAAGGAGAAGAGCAGAAGCAGAAGCAGAAGGAGAAGCAGAAGCAGAAGGAGAAGCAGAAAGAGAAGCAGGAGAACCAGAATTAGCAGGAGAAGCAGAAGCAGAAGAAACAGGAGAAGCCGAAGAAGCAGAAGCAGAATCTGAAGCAGAAGGAGAAACAGAAGAAGCACAATCTGAAGCAGAAGCAGAAGAAACAGAAATAGTAGAATAAGCAGAAGCAGAAGCACGAGGACAAGCAGAAGAACAAGAAGGAGAAGGCGAAAGGGAAGGATTAGGATTAGGAGAAGTAAAAGGATAAGCAGAAGCAGAAAGAGACGCAGAAGGAGAAGCAGCACGAGAAGTAGGAGAAGCAGGAGAAGCAGAAGCAAGAATAGCAGAAGAAACAGAAGACGCAGAAGCAGAATGAGAAGCAGAAGGAGAAATTGAAGCAGAAGGAGAAGGAGAAGCAGAAGGAGAAGCTGAAGAAGGAGAAGGAGAAGCAGAAAGAGAAGCAGAAAGAGAAGCACAACGAGAAGCAGGAGAAGCAGAAGCAGGAGAAGCAGAAGCAGAAGAAACATAAGAAGGAGAAGAAGCAGAAGCAGAAGGAGAAGCAGAAACAGAAGGAAAAGCAGAAATAGAAGCAGGAGCAGCAGAAGAAGCAGCAGCAGGAGAAGCAGAAGCAGAAGAAGCCGAAGAAGCAGAAGCACAACCTGAAGCATAAGGAGATACAGGAGAAGCAGAAGAAGCAGAATCTGGAGAAGCAGAAGGAGAAGCAGAAGCAGAAAGAGAAGCAAAAGCAGAAGGAGAAGCAGAAGAAACAGAAGAAGCAGAGGCAGTAGCAGAAGAAGCAGAAGATGCAGAAGCAGAAGGAGGAGCAGAAGCAGTAGTAGAAGCAGAAGAAGGAGAAGCAGAAGGAGAAGCATAAAGAGAAACAGAAGGAGAAGCAGGAGAAGCAGAAGCAGGAGAAGCAGAATCAGAAGAAATAGAAGAAAGAGAAGAAGCAGAAGCAGAAAGAGAAGCAGAAACAGAAGGAGAAGCAGAAAAAGAAGCAGAAGAAGCCGAAGACGCAAAAGCAGAAGCTAAACAGAAGGAGAAGCAGGAGAAGCAGAAGAAGCAGAATCTGGAGAAGAAGAAGGAGAACCAGAAGGAGAAGCAGAAGCAGAAAGAGAAGCAAAAGCAGAAGGAGAAGCAGAAGAAACAGAAGAAGCAGAATCAGTAGCAGAAGAAGCTGAAGATGAAGAAGCAGAAAGAGAAGCAGAAGGAATAGCAGAAGAACGAGAAGGAGAAATAGAAGGAGAAGCAGAAGGAGAAGCAGGAAAAGCAGACGAAACAGAAGCAGACGGAGAAGCAGAAGAAGGACAATGAGAAGCCGGAGCAGAAGAAGAAGCAGAAGGAAAAGCACAAGCAGAAGGAGATGCAGAAGGAGAAGCAGGAAATGCAGAAGACGCAGAAGCAGAAGGAGAAGAAGAAGGAGAAGAATCAGAATCAGAAGAAGCAGAAGCAGAAATAGAAAGAGAAGCCGACGAAGAGAAGCAGAACGAGAAGCAGGAGAAGCAGAAGAAGCAGAAGCGGGAGAAGCAGAAGAAGAAGAAACAGAAGAAGGAGAAGGAGCAGAACCAGAAGGAGAAGCAGAAGGAGAAGCAGAAAGAGAAGCAGGAAAAGCAGAAGAAGCAGAAGCAGGAGAAGCTGAAGGAGAAGAAACAGGAGAAGGACAAGAAGCAGAAAGAGAAGCAGTAGAAGCAGAAGAGGCAGGAAAAGCAAAAGCAGAAGAAAGAGAAGAAGAAGAAGACGAAGAAGAAGAAGAAAAAGAAGCAGCAGCATAAGGAGAAGCATAAGGAGAAGCAAAAGAAACAGAAGAAGGAGAAGAGCAGAAGCAGAAGCAGAAGGAAAAGCAGAAGCAGAAGGAGAAGCAGAAAGAGAAGCAGGAGAAGCTGAAGAAGCAGGAGAAGCAGAAGAAACAGGAGAAGCCGAAGAAGCAGAAGCAGAATCTGAAGCAGAAGGAGAAACAGAAGAAGCACAATCTGAAGCAGAAGCAGAAGAAACACAAATAGTAGAATAAGCAGAAGCAGAAGCACCAGGACAAGCAGAAGAACAAGAAGGAGAAGGCGAAAGAGAAGGATTAGGAGTAGGAGAAGCAAAAGGATAAGCAGAAGCAGAAAGAGACGCAGAAGGAGAAGCAGCACGAGAAGCAGGAGAAGCAGAAGCAAGAGAAGCAGAAGAAACAGAAGACGCAGAAGCAGAATGAGAAGAAGAAGGAGAAATTGAAGCAGAAGGAGAAGCAGAAGCAGAAGGAGAATCAGAAGGAGAAGCATACAGAAGGAGAAGCAGAAAGAGAAGCAGAAAGAGAAGCACAACGAGAAGCACGAGAAGCAGGAGAAGCAGAAGCAGGAGAAGCAGAAGCAGAAGAAGCCGAAGAAGCAGAAGCAGAACCTGAAGCATAAGGAGATACAGGAGAAGCAGATGAAGCAGAATCTGGAGAAGCAGAAGGAGAAGCAGAAGCAGAAAGAGAAGCAAATGCAGAAGGAGAAGCAGAAGGAGAATCAGAAGAAACAGAAGAAGCAGAGGCAGTAGCAGAAACAGCAGAAGATGCAGAAGCAGAAGGAGAAGCAGAAGCAGTAGTAGAAGCAGAAGAAGGAGAAGCAGAAGGAGAAGCATAATGAGAAACAGAAGGAGAAGCAGGAGAAGCAGAAGCAGGAGAAGCAGAATCAGAAGAAATAGAAGAAGGAGAAGAAGCAGAAGCAGAAAGAGAAGCAGAAACAGGAGGAGAAGCAAAAATAGAAGCAGAAGAAGCCGAAGAAGCAAAAGCAGAACCTAAAGCAGAAGGAGAAGCAGAAGAAGCAGAATCTGGAGAAGAAGAAGGAGAACCAGAAGGAGAAGCAGAAGCAGAAAGAGAAGCAAAAGCAGAAGGAGAAGCAGAAGGAGAAGCAGAAGAAACAGAAGAAGCAGTATCAGTAGCAGAAGAAGCTGAAGATGCAGAACCAGAAAGAGAAGCAGAAGGAATAGCAGAAGAACGAGATGGAGAAACAGAAGGAGACGCAGGAAAAGCAGCAGAAACAGAAGCAGACGGAGAAGAAGGAGAAGGAGAAGCCGAAGCAGAAGAAGAAGCAGAAGGAAAAGCACAAGCAGAAGGAGATGTAGAAGGAGAAGCAGGAGATGCAGAAGAAGCAGAAGCAGAAGGAGAAGAAGAAGGAGAAGAATCAGAATCAGAAGAAGCAGAAGCAGAAATAGAAAGAGAAGCTGACGAAGAGAAGCAGAACGAGAAGCAGGAGAAGCAGGAGAAGCACATGCGGGAGAAGCAGAAGAAGAAGAAACAGAAGATGTAGATGGAGAAGAAGATGAAGGAGAAGCAGATAGAGAAGCAGGAAAATCAGAAGATCAGATGCAGGAGAAGCAGAGGAGAAGAAACAGGAGAACGACAAGAAGCAGATGCAGAAGCAGATGGAGAAGCAGATTAGAATGAGAAGCTGAAAGAGAAAGAGGGGATGCAGAGATGCAGAGCATGGAGAGCAGAGCATAGATTCTGAGGATGCAGAGCAGATCCTGAGCAGAGAGAAGCTGAGAGTCAGAGAGTCGATCTGGAGAGCAGATGAGAGCTGATT